>NC_069504.1:398090995-398188495 GCF_027579735.1 Bombina bombina | reverse complement strand
TAAGCGTTCAATCTCCACGCAGTCAGCCTCAGAGAATCTAGATTTTGATGAATAAAAGGACCCAGTTCCAGCAGATCCCTGCGACAAGGTAACTTCCATGGAGGAGATGAGGACATCCCTACCAGGTCTGCGAACCACATCCATTGCAGCCACAATGGAGCAATCAGTATCACTGATGCGTGCTTTATGCGGGCCACTACACGAGGAAAAAGTGGTAACGGGGGGAAAATGTAAGTCAGGTTGAACCGCCAAGGAACTGCTAATGCATCTATTAGCTCCGCTTGAGGATCCCTGGACCGCGACCCATATCTGGGTAGCTTGGAATTGAGCCGGGACGCCATGAGATCTATCTCCGGCGTCCCCCAATTGTTGCAAATGTCTGCAAACACCTCGGGATGGAGAGACCATTCCCCCAGATGAACGGATTGTCTGCTGAGGAAATCCGCTACCCAGTTGTCCACACCCGGAATGTGGATCGCTGACAGCGAGCAGTTGTGGGCCTCCACCCACTCCAGAATCCGAGATACTTCCCTCATTGCTAGGGAGCTCCTCGTTCCCCCTGATGATTGATGTAAGCCACCGAGGTAATGTTGTCTGATTGGAATCTGCTAAACTGGGACGAACCCAGAAGAGGCCAAGCCTTCAGAGCATTGAAGATTGCCCGAAGTTCCAGAATGTTGATCGGGAGTTGAAAGCTAAACCTAGAAGGTCCATATGCTAATTTCTTAGACCTTGAAGGCCACCTCTAATCTAAATGCATTTTGGTAGTTTTTCACCACTTTCACCAGAGGGTTCATGTGTTTCATATAGATAAAATTGAGCATGTGAATTTACCATGGAGTCAGCTCTGATTGGCTAAAATGCAAGTATGTCAAAAGAACTGAAATAAGGGGGAAGTCTGCTGAGGCTTAAATTACAGAGGTAAAACGTGTATAATTATAACTGTGTTGGTTATGCACAACTGGGAAATTGGTAATTAAGGGATTATCTATATTTTAAAACAACAAAAATTCTGGTGTTGACTGTCCCTTTAAGGAGGTCTGGAGGGCAAGACAAGCAGAAGTTAGCTTGTAATGTCTCTGGTCTGTAAGGAATATCCTCATGGATATGGAGTCTATTATAGTACCCAGGAAGTCCACCCTGGTACAGGGAATAAGATAACTCTTTTCTAAGTGTATCTTCCATCCATGAGATCGAAGAAGAAACAGAAGAGATTTCGAATGGTCCTCTGCCAGACGACAAGATGGTGCTTGAACCAGAATATCGTCCAAGTATGGAGCTACTGCTATACCTCTGGTTCTGGCAACTGCAAGCAGAGCCCCTAAAACCTTTTTAAAATCTCTTGGAGCAGTAGCTAGACCAAATGGAAGTGCAATAAACTAGAAGTGCTGGTCCAGGAATGCAAACCTTAGGAACTTGAAGTGTTTCTTGTGGATTGGAACGTGAAGGTAAGGATCCTTCAGATCTATAGTGGTCATGAACTGTCCTTCCTGAACTAAGTGAAGCATGGACCTTATCGTCTCTATCTTGAACGAGGGGACAGATAGGAATTTGTTTAAGCACTTTAGGTCCAGAATCGGGCGGAAAGTTCCCTCCTTCTTTGGGACAACAAACAGGTTTGAATATTATCCCAAACCTCTTTCTGCGAGAGGTACCGGGACGACGACTCCTATGGAGGAGAGATCCCTTTACGAACCCCAGAAAGGCTTCTCTCTTTTCTGGCCTGGAAGACAGGTTTGATAGGAGGAATCTGCCCCTGGGCGGATGAGACTTAAAACCTATCTTGTATCCCTGAGCCATGACCTCCAGGACCCACGGGTCTTGTATGTCCCAAACCAAGCGTCTGAAAAGAGCAACAGTCTACCCTCTACAAGATCCAGAGCCGGATCGGGGGTCGCCCCTTCATGCCGACTGTGTCTCGGCAGGCTTCTTGCTCTGCTTTGATTTATTCCAGGACTGATCCGGCTTCCAAGTACCCTTGGATTGCTCGGGCTTTGCAGAGGGCTGCTGATGTTGGGATTTATCAGAACAAAAGGAACGAAAATTAGGACCTTGTCCCTTAGGTTTGTTCTTCTTATCCTGTCGTAAAAAGCCTGGACCAAATAGAATCTTTCCCTTAAATGGGAGGGAAAGAAGTCTTGACTTCTAAGTCATGTCCGCAGACCAGGACTTCAGCCAGAGTGCCCTACGTGCTTGAACAGAAAAACCTTAAGCCTTAGCATTCAGGCAAATAATTTGCATATTTGCCTCACAATTAAAAGAATTAGCCACCCTTAAGGTCTTAATTCTTTCCTGATAACGTCGAGGGGACCCTCCACCTCGATCAACTCAGATAAGGAGTTGCACCAGTAGGTAGCCGCTCCAGCAACAGCAGCAACAGCCCCTGCCGGTTGAAACAAATATCCCATATTTTGAAACATCTTTCTTAACAGAGTTTCTATCTTCTTATCCATGGGCTATTTAAACGACAAATACTATCCTCAAGCGGGATAGTAGTGCGTTTAGCAAGCGTGGAGATAGTGCCATCCACCTTGGGGATGGAACCCCACAACTCCAATTGACAGTCCGGGACCGGGAACAATTTCTTAAAGGAAGACAAAGGGGAAAAGGAAGAACCAATCCTTTCCCATTTGTTCTTAATAATGTTCCCCATCTTTACAGGAACCGGGAAAGTTTGTAGTACAACCCTGTCCTTGTATACCTTATCTAATTTAGGAATCAAAGGTTCCTCAGGAAATTTGGGAATTAGGCTCTGGAACCTCTAACGTAGCCAGAACTTCCTTCAACAGAAAGCGTAAATGTTCAATCCTAAATCTAAAGTCTGGTTCCTCCGCAGCTGGAGTCTTAGAGGCAGCAGATTCTGACTCAGAAAGTGCACCCTCTGAAGTATCAGAGGCGCCTTCTTCATCGGATAATCTCGTATCAGATAAATCCAACAAACTAGTTGATGACCCCTGGGTAGGATAGCAATATTTGACCTTTCGCTTGCACTTTGCTGGGCGAAATAAAGCACTAAATGCCGCAGACACTGCCCTTTGTAACTGCGCAGTAAAGTCTGGTGGTAAAAGGCCCCCTCCAGATGGAGGATTAGGAGTGCTACGGAAAGCTGTATGTGTATTAGGAGATGACTGTAGGGTGCGCACCACACGGGACGGAGACTCCTCAGAGGTGGATAGCTCAGTGGTATCAAACATATTAACCTTCTTTGACATGATTACTTTATCAAGGTATGAGGAACATAGATGACCGGGCGGGTATACCGTGGCCTCCTCACAATATAGACAGGTATTAGACTTGAGAAAAAAAGGAGCACCCTCTAGCGCATCAGAATCCTCTATAGCTTGTGCTTACAAAGCAGACCATTGATTAATAAGAAAAAAAATGGCACCTTTATACCCTCAATGGCTGGGTCACTCACCACCTCCTATGACCCAGGCAAAACAGAGAAACCGCTTCTTCTCCGGTAAACCACACGGTCAGGAAAGAGAAAATAAGTGTGACCACACCCGGTCACATGGTGCACAATGCAGGACCGCCCCTGCTATACTAGCAAAAAAAGCATGCCAAGCCTTTCAGGCTGCACAGCTCACAAAACTAAAGTAAAATCCTGTACATTCCAACATCTGCCTGAGCCCAAAAACCATCTCACACATGTCGCAGCATAATCAAATAAACTTATGTGATTAATTCCCACTGTTCAATAACCCCCCTTTAGGAGATATTAACCCTTGATTCCATACAGGTAAAAGGAGCCACACTGTGACCCTGTCTTCTGGCGTTATCATATGTATAAAAAAATGAAACAATCTTAGCCGAATCTATGCCGTGGAACAGAAACACAGCATCTCAAGTTTGACAGTCTTGTAGCATCGCTCCTGACATGGACTTGAGTGATGGAAGCAGGCAGTGAAACTCGTCAACACTGATTGCTTAGGAGCTGTTAATACGAGTCTGGATAATTTCGCAAAAAGACTCTCCCTGCTTCTCCAGACTCTAACTTTCACAATGCTTTCACTGAGAGGCTGACAAGACTACTTAAAACTCCATTCCCATTTCGAAGGGTAGATACCCTTTATAAGGAACTACTCTGAATCTTCTGACACTTCTCTGCCAACCTCCTGTGACGAAAGGCAAAGAATGACTGGGGTATGAGGGAAGTGGTGGGAGTATTTAAGCCTTTGGCTGGGGTGTCTTTGCCTCCTCCTGGTGGCCAGGTTCAGTATTTCCCAACAGTAAGGAATGATGCCGTGGACTCTCCTCATATTAAGAATTAAATACAGGATATTTGTATGCAGTATTAAAAAAACTGGAAAAAAAAAAAATCAGAAAAAAACAGCTTCTATAGGCTAAAGTGGTTAGTATTTAGCATGACCTCCCCTTACACTTGAGCAATAGCAGGAACCTGGCTCTCGTAAATCTAACACCTGTACATGTCCTACTATTTCATGCCAAAATGACTGCTGTGAAAATGGTCTATTACACCAGGTTTATGCAAGACATGCTTGAGCATTAGATAAACAAGTGGTATAGAGTTTAATTCATTGGAGGCTTGCTAATAAGACCAACTTTCAGTCACATCGTTTTATTCAAAATGCCAAAGATCACAGAATTTGACTGGCCTAAAATCATACTTTTGCACCAGCAAGGCCAATCTCAAAGGGAAATGATCTAACAAATTAAATACTCAAGATGTGGTATTCAAATTGTTATAAATAAATTTGAAGAATCAGGAGAGGTCAAAGACAAAAAAAGGACTGAAAGGGCAATAAAACCTTCAAAATCTGATGAGAAGTTTCTCAGAGTTTCTTCTATGAGAGACCGGCTAAGCACCTGGCAGCTTCATGAGGATGCCAAGCTGACCCTTCTACAGTCGACCTTTGTGGAAGGGCAGCAGCCAAGAAACCACTTTTTCTGAAGGGGAAAAGGGTGAAAAGAATAAGATATATTAAAGCTCACAAAGAATAAAGATGAATGGAAAAAAAGAGTATTATGGAGTGACAAATCCAAGTTTGAAATTTTTGGGTCCAATCGTCGATAATATGTGAGAAGAATAGTTGGAGAGAGATGGAAGAATGAGCGCTTGCTGCCTTCAGTGAAATATGGAGGGTCTGTCCTGGTTTGGGGCTGCATTTCTGCCAGTGGTGTTGGCTAAATTGTCCGAATTGGTGGAATTATGAATGCTGAAAAGTACAGATAGGTTTTATTTCATTATGCCATCACTTCTGGAAAGCGCATCATTGGGAATGGTTTTATTTTTTAGCATGATAAGGATCCCAATACACTGCTAATGCAGTCATGGACTGGCTTCCACAAACTCCAGACCTGAATATTATAGAGACAGTATGGGATCACCTGGAAAGAGAAAAAGATAAAAGACAACCAAATCTAAAGAAGAACTCTGGGAAGTGCTGAAAGAAGCCTGGTATAATATACCAGATTACTTTTTTTTTTGTCATGGAAAGCAACGTGTATATTTATTTATAATGTACAGTTTTAACATATTATATCATCATACAGTACAACACCATTCCAAGTATTTAAACAGCTTGAAAAATAAAGTACAGAGCATATTTATCGAAATTTAAACATACTATCATCCTAATAATATGCGACTTTATATATTTCTTTTGGGGGAAAAAATGTAGTTCCCATTATTACTATAATACACACCGTTATTTTTTAAAAATAAATAACATAAACCAATACTACATTTTTTTTCCTCTTCATTGGGGTCTTCCATCAAAAATAACATAATATAATTCCATATATATTACTGTTACTATTAACTTAAGGCCCAAAGAGAGAGGGCAGGGGGAAGGGGGCAAAAAAAAAAAAAAAAAAAGGAAGACGAAACATTTCTTATTATCTCTGGTTTAAGTGCTCAAGTATTATCCAATAGCCACTCCCCTTAGATTACAGAAGATAACCTCTAAAAATTTCTAATCAAGACAGACAGTCTCCCTAAAAGAGTTCAAGATGTGCTTAATGCCAAGGGAGGTCACACTAAATACTGACTTATGCCTGAAGAAGCCGTTTTGTTCTGAAAATTGTACACATTTTGGGTACATATTTCCTGTATTTTCTGTTTGTATTTAAATAAAGAAACCGAAAAATAAATATGGATGGTCATTTAAACTTTGCTAAAACAACAAATCTAATGCTGGCCTAAGATTTTGCACAGTACTGTATATATGTATAGAATAATATAAATATATATTTACATTTGCTGCCCATCGCTGTGCTAGTTCTAATGCCGTGTATGATGGCATGAGAATGAGGCTCCCATTGGAACCTATGGAAGCGTGCTCTTGATAGGGCGATACTTCCGTGCAAGGTGTATGTATGTATGTACGTACGTACGTACGTACGTACGTACATATATATATATATATATATATATATATATATATATATATATATATATATATATACACACACACTTAATACATTTTTTCAAGTTTGATGGCAGAAGACCAGTGAGTGCTTTGAATCATTTGCTACCGTATACTCCCTGAGAGCACCCTGGCAGTTGATGATAGGTGGTGAGAGTGCATGTACCCAGAACTGTTTGTGTATATATATATATGTAGAAAGAATGGTATAATGGCGCACTATTTGGTTAGAAAGTAGATAGTAGCAAACCAAGGGATGATGTCTCAGCCCTTAAAGCTAAAACCCTTAAAAATATGCAAATATTGCTCCCTTGTGAGAATATATCACTATCTGAGAAAAAGATAAGAAACCTTAAGGGAGCATGTGTCGAAAACCAATTGCCCAATCAATAGCTAAACAGACAATGATAAAGCTTGTGCTGGCATGGGTCCTCGATGGTTGAGTTATGGATCTTTATGTAAAGCTACTTGGGACACTATGCTTTTGGACACTTAAGAGACTTTACAATGAGAGATCTCCCCTACAACGAATCATTTTTCCAACTGTTATATGTTTATATATCTTGTGAAACTTGAAAATCTTAACATGTTTGGCCTGTGTAATTTGACATAAGTTTTTCTCTCTGTCACAGTATTAATGTTGATGTTTTATGGGCAATAATAAAAAACTATTTAAATTAAAAATATGCAAATATGATTGTAGATTGAATCGATAAACTCTCTAATTATCCTTCCATATTTGGTGAAGCCAAGGTGAAACAAGTGGGAGCAGTGACTATTTGTTACCTAATAAGTATCTAGATCAAGGTCTAGATTAATGCAACCTGGTGGTATAGAAATAAACACTTGTATCCCACGATATACAATCAAATAAATGTAGTTTTTAAGCTTTCTTCACATTTCTTTTGACTATATTGGACATTGGATATTCTTGGGTGGGGACCTAATTATCGTCTTATGTCCAGGTATTGGGCTGCCTATTTGTAGCTACTTTGTATCACTTCATTTGCTTCAGGGTTATACACTTAGCGCTAATTTTACTTTCTCTTGATACACACACACATATATATATATATATATATATATATTTATATACATACACACACACCCAGAAGCAGAACTTTTTTTCACTTTCTGCGATGAGATTTTTTTTAGTCAAAAATTTTCTACAGGTCATTTTGAAATAGAAATCAGTTTAATTTTGACTTTACTATCCCTTTAAGAAACTTAAATTATTTTTTATTATGAAATAAACTTTGTTTTTTTGACAACCTTTTTTGAATATCGATTCATATGTACATATCGGCATGAAATGCAGTTGTCTGAACTAGCAGAGGTGACTGCTGGGTGGCTACTGTCACACTGTCTCTTGTCATTGGCTCACCACAGCAGTGCATTGTTGACGACTTTAACTGAATGCTCAACGCATTTGCGGGGGGGGGGGGGGTAAACACATGATGGATGGTATACACAACACAACAGTGCAAACAATAAAAAAAAAGTTCCAACATTTTTAGAATGTTTTCTTTTTGCACTTCTATGGCCGGGCCCTTATACAATTTGTTTTTAAAATATATGTTACACGACTTACAACTGCATTTTATTTTGTAAGGTAGATGATGATACACACATGGCCCACCAATAGCACAATATAATATGGATATGGTACCAAAAGTGGTGACAATAGGACATAAAACGCTTGTTTTAGTTTGCTTTCATGATTTAGTAGAAGTTGAACATACTCTATTTTAACCCCTTAATGACCACAGCACTTTTCCATTTTTTGTCCGTTTGGGACCAAGGCTATTTTTACATTTCTGCGGTGTTTGTGTTTAGCTGTAATTTTCCTCTTACTCATTTACTGTACCCACACATATTATATACCATTTTTCTCGCCATTAAATGAACTTTCTAAAAATACCATTATTTTCATCATATCTTATAATTTACTATAAAAAAAATTATAAAATATGAGGAAAAAATGGAAAAAAACACACTTTTTCTAACTTTGACCCCCAAAATCTGTTACACGTCTACAACCACCAAAAAACACCCATGCTAAATAGTTTCTAAATTTTGTCCTGAGTTTAGAAATACCCAATGTTTACATCTTCTTTGCTTTTTTTGTAAGTTATAGGGCCATAAATACAAATAGCACTTTGCTATTTCCAAACCATTATTTTTCAAAATTAGCGCTAGTTACATTAGAACACTAATATCTTTCAGGAATCTCTGAATATCCATTGACATGTATATTTATTTTTTTTAGTAGACATCCCAAAGTATTGATCTAGGCCCATTTTTGTATATTTCATGCCACTATTTCACCGCCAAATGCGATTAAATACAAAAAATTGTTCACTTTTTCACAAACTTTTGGTTTCTCACTGAAATTATTTACAAACAGCTTGTGCAATTATGGCTTAAATTATTGTAAATTATTCTCTGGGATCCCATTGTTCAGAAATAGCAGACATATATGGCTTTGGCGTTGCTTTTTGATAATTAGAAGGCTGCTAAATGCCACTGCGCACTACATGTGTATTATGCCCAGCAGTGAAGGGGTTAATTAGGGAGCATGTAGGGAGCTTTTAGGGGTAATTTTAGCTTTAGTGTAGTGTAGTAGACAACCCAAAGTATTGATCTAGGCCAATTTTGGTATATTTCATGCCACCATTTCACCGCCAAATGCGATCAAATTAAAAAAAAACTTTAAATTTTTCACAATTTTAGGTTTCTCACTGAAATCATTTACAAACAGCTTGTGCAATTATGGCACAAATGGTTGTAAATGCTTATCTGGGATCCCCTTTATTCAGAAATAGCAGACATATATGGCTTTGGCGTTGCTTTGTGGTAATAAGAAGGCCGCCAAATGCCGCTGCGCATCACACGTGTATTATGGCTAGCAGTGATGGGGTTAATTATGTAGCTTGTAGGGAGCTTGCAGGGTTAATTTTAGCTTTAGTGTAGAGCTCAGCCTCCCACCTAAAACATCAGACCCCCTGATCCCTCCCAAACAGCTCTCTTCCCTCCCCCACCCCACAATTATCCCCGCCATCTTAAGTACTGGCAGAAACTCTGCCAGTACTAAAATAAAAGCTATATTTGGGGTTTTTTTTGTGTGTGGCATATTTACATATGCTGCTTTGTAGGATCCCCCCTTAGCCTCCAACCTCACTGATCCCCCACCAAACAGCTTTCTAACCCTCCCCCTCTGCCTTAATGGGCGCCATCTTGGGTACTGGCAGCTGTCTGCCAGTACCCAGTTTAGTAACAAAAAGTATGTTTTTTTTATTTTTTTATTGCCCTTTTCTGTAGTGTAGCTTCCCCCCCCCCCCCCCCCCCCCCCCCCCCCAAGACCAACCCCCCACCCCTTCAGGAACCCTTAGATGATCATTTATTTGTTTTAATATTTGTTTTGTTTTTAAACTTTTCTTAAAAGTTTAAAAACGCGCCCGCCCGCCGCCCCCCGTGCACGCCCCCATCTGTCCCGCCCCCGATCCCGCCCCCTCCACTCGGCACATCGATGGCCGCCCACCCGCCTCCCAGACTTGGATCGGATGGCCAAGGGGGGTTATTGCAGGATGCCTCGATATCGAGGCATCACTGCAATAACCGGAAAGCAGCTGGAAGAGAGCAGGATCGATTCCAGCTGCTTTCCAGACCAAGGACGTACGCCACACGTCCTCGGTCATTAACTGTCTTTTTTTTGAGGACGTGTGGCGTACGTCCTTGGTCGTTAAGGGGTTAAACAACTTTCCAATCTATTTCTATTATTTAATTTGTTTGGTTTTCTTGGTATCCATTGTTGAAAAGGATACCTAGGTAGGCTCAGGAGCTGCTGATTGCTTGTTGACTCACTGCACACATATGTATCTACTGCCTTGGCAGCCTTGCCTAATAGAAATTTATTGGAAAATTCTTTAAATTATATGTTTTATATCAGATTCAGAATCTTTATTTTTTTATGTTTCATGTCTCTTTAAGAATAGTTAGATATGGTAAAAGCGGGTGTGTGATCTAATAAAGATAAAAGGAAAAAAAAATGTAGATATACATATACAGGTATATCAGAATCAGAGATCATATCAGTTCTTGAAAACTTCACCCTGGTCTCTTCATCATGCATCCCTCCCCCCTGCATATCAATCCCCCTGGTCTCTCTCTTCATGCATTGCATACCCCCCCTGCATATCAATATCACCATAATCTCTTCATGCATACCCCCCCCTGCAGATATCAGGATCACCCTGGTCTACTCTCTTCATGCATACCCCCCCCTGCATATCAATATCACCCTGGTCTCTTCATGCATACCCCCTGCCTATCAATATCACCCTGGTCTACTCTCTTCATGCATACCCCCATGCATATCAATATCACCCTGCTCTACTCTCTTCATGCATAACCCCCCTGCATATCAATATCACCCTGGTCTACTCTCTTCATGCATACCCCCCCCCTGCATATCAATATCACCCTGGTCTACTCTCTTCATGCATACCCCCCCATGCATATCAATATTACCCTGGTCTACTCTCTTCATGCATACCCCCCCTGCATATCAATATCACCCTGGTCTCTTCATACATACCCCCCCTGCATATCAATATCACCCCTGGTCTCTTCATGCATCCCCCCCCCCCCCCCTGCATATCAATATCACCCTGGTCTCTTCATACATACCCCCCCCCTGCATATCAATATCGCCCTGGTATCTTCATACATACCCCCCCTGCATATCAATATCACCCTGGTCTCTTCATATATACCCCCCCCCCTGAATATCAATATCACCATGGTCTCTTCATACATACCCCCCAACTGCATATCAATATCACCCTGGTCTCTTCATACATACCCCGCCCCCTGCATATCAATATCACCCTGGTCTCTTCATGCATACCCCTCCTGCATATCAATATCACCCTTGTCTCTTCATACATACCCCCCCGCATATCAATATCACCCTGGTCTCTTCATACATACCCCCCTTGCATATCAATATCACCCTTGTCTCTTCATACATATCCCCCCCTGCATATCAATATCACCATGGTCTCTTCATACATACCCCCCCTGCATATCAATATCACCATGGTCTCTTCATGCATACCCCCCCTGCATATCAATATCACCATGGTCTCTTCATGCATACCCCCCCTGCATATCAATATCACCATGGTCTCTTCATACATACCCCCCCTGCATATCAATATCACCCTGGTCTCTTTATGCATACCCCCCCTGCATATCAATATCACCATGGTCTCTTCATGCATACCCCCCCTGCATATATCACCCTGGGCTCTTTATGCATACCCCCTGCAATATATTATATAAACATACTTTCACTTCACATATACCCCACCATACTGATGGTATTATGATTACTGTGTGACTATATATATATATATATATATATATATATATATATATATTTATAGCAAAGATGTGCACTCTCACTTATCGTCAACTGCCAGGGTGCTAGTGAAACTTAGATATACGGAACAAAATGCTTGCACTCACTGGTCTTTTTGTGAAAAACTTTTACTTAGAACAAAAGCTGTGACGTTTCGAGGACAATATCCCCTTCTTCAGACAACGCGTATATCAAACAATAGTGACTTTATACATTGTTGCAAACAAACCCCTCCCCCCAATTAGAGCAAAAAACTGCCAAACTAGTAACCATGGTGACCGCTGCGTCATATTGTAAACAATCAAGTGTTGACATATTAATACAAAAATTATGTATACGCCATCCTGGCTCTAAAATTAAAAGTGACTGCCCAAGTGATATATAGGGGAACTGTGAAACAATAGAAACTGAGGCGGATAGCACACAGAACAAAAAGCGGAATAAAAGTATACATTCAATCATTCAACTAACGCTTTCAGCCCCATACCGGTCAAACAAGGGGAACATTAATTCAGAAAACTAGAGGGTTTAAACACTCACCAGGGGAAACACATCCCTGATCACTACAGATCCATACCGCTGCAGCACCACACAACGCCGTGTACAGGACCCGGAACTAGCCAGGTCAGTCACGTGGGGGGCAATGAGCCAATCACAGGGATTGTGTACTGCTGCCATGGTGATTGATCGCACCGAGCCATACACAGCAGCTGCGGGACCAAAAAAGGTAAACACACTGTCAACAAAGCTATATAATTCATACTATTTACCATAACAGATGGTATGGCTATAGAGGATCAGCCAACACCGCTAGGGGAGTAACCCATATCACCTTACATATTAGTCAATCATTAAAAATAGCCGCTATAGATGTATAAACACGCACCACCGTACGTATTCCTGCAATCTAACTACTGGGGCTGATGGTTATAAACCTCAACTACATGCTCACATCCAGAGCGCATATATATTAAACCCATTGAATTGGTATGTCTAATTTAATGTCTTGATGGATTACTGATAGTGAGACATGTCCAGGCTAGACCCATCCATGCCGCGATAGGGGTTCACCTGAGCACAATTCATCCATTCGAACGCACATTCATATAGTGGAGAGTGTTTAGAACATGCAAGTACCAGGACCCACTATTCACCCGTGGGGACTCTGAAAAGAGTAGGCAGGTGTATAGAGATGAGTGCAGTTCCAGTGGGGATAAATATAGTATTGAATGATACGTGGACTCTCCTAGTCCATCAGATGAGGTTGGAAGAAAATGACATTCAGCAAGAGTTGTCCATCAAAGCAGCATGCATAGCTATAGAAAACAGTGCCAATCAAACATTGTGTTTAATCCATGGGGCTGCAAGGTGTTTAGCCGGAAGATCCACTTGGCTTCAATCTGTAGGAGAAGTGTATCTCTATCACCCCCTCGCCTTAATGGGGGGACATGGTCTATCAAGGTGAATCTGAGGTCCTGGAGACCGTGCCCTTTTTCCACAAAATGCCTAGCCACAGGTTGGTCACTTGAACCCTTCTTGAGGGATGTCCTTATAGAAGACCTATGGTTGGCAAACCGTGTTCTGGCATCATCAGTGGTTTTACCCACATAGAACCGCCCACAACTGCAGTTTAATAGATACACCACATGCGTGGTAGTGCAGGTCAGCACATGTCTGATCTTATATCTCTGGTTACGATGTGGATGGCCAAAAGTGGCCCCTGGTATCATTGAACTACAGGTGGTACATCCCAAGCACCTGTAACATCCCGGTTTCTTTTTCCTTCCTGATAGCCATGTCTCAGCAGTATAGCAATGGGTTGGATCTGTCAACATCAAAAGATCTTTTAGATTCTTGTCTCGTTTATAACCCACTCTCGGGTGTTGCCAGCCATTAAAAGGAAGTCGAGGATCACCTTGTACAATGTGCCAATGTTCACGCAATGATTTCCCCAAAGATCTAGTTATGGGGCTGTATACAGTCGTAAAGGTCAATCTCTGCTCGTCTTTATTCCTAGTAGTGGTTAAGGCACAGTTCTCATTCTCAGCTGACACTCTACTTCGCTGAATCAAGTATGGGTTGTATCCCCTTTGTGTGAAGCGTTGTTGCATTTCCTCTAGTTGTTGGTCTCTTCTAGTTACATCACTGTTATTCCTAACAGCCCGGCACAGTTGGGCTTTCGGGATTGCTTTGAGCAATGCTGTTGGATGGTTGCTGGTGGCGTGTAGAATTGAATTTCTGTCTGTAGGTTTTCTAAACAAGGAGGTTCCTAGTTGGCTATTATCCATTTTAAAGATGTTCAGGTCAAGAAACTCAATATTTGACATGTCATACTTCAGCTTAAACTTTACCGGATTGGAAAGGGAATTTAGGTACGTAATCCATGTCTCCAGCTCGGGTACTGTACCTCTCCAGACAATCAACAAATCGTCAATGTACCTTCTGTAAAATAGTACTTCAGGTTTCTGGTATATCTCCATCACTGATGTTTCATAATGCTCCATAAAGATATTAGCTAGTGAGGGGGCCACGTTCGAGCCCATGGCCGTACCCGATATTTGTTGGTGGTACTTGCCCTCAAACCTGAAGTAATTGAGCCGCAAGCTCAAATCGAGTAACTTGATGAGAAAATCCCTAGGGGGACCAACATAGGGATATCTATCCAGGGCCTCTGACACACGTTGCTTCCCTGCTTCATGCGGGATAATTGTGTACAGACTGTTATCGTCTGCCGTTACCAGAATGTACGGCTCTTCAAATGAAATGGTTCTAATATCCTCAATGAGCTGTGTAGAGTCCCTTAAATAGGACCTCATGCTCTTCACCAGTGGTTGCAAAAAATGGTCCACAAAGATTGCCAGCCTAGAAGTAATGGAGTTGCGAGCAGAGACAATGGGCCTACCAGGGGGCTTCGCCAAATTCTTATGAATTTTGGGTAGTGTGTAAAGAATTGGGCAGACTGGATGCTTAGTCTTCAGAAACCCAACTGTATCTTCATCAATCACACCTTCATCGAACCCCTCTTGTATAGCCTGGTCAATGAGAAGTTGAAAGCTCTTAGTAGGATCCGTATTGAGTGCTTGGTAGATCTCAGGATCACCGAGTTGGTGGTTGATCTCTTCACTATAATATTTATAGTTTAATACCACTACCGCACCGCCCTTATCCGCGGTGCGGATCACAATATCAGGATCCTTAGAGAGTGTTGAAATGGCTTCCTTTTCTTGTGTAGACAAGTTGGTATGATATCTATTTGACTCATATCCTTTTAAGTCCTGGGAGACCAGTCTCATAAAGGTCTTAATGCTGGCATTGTTGCTTGGGGGATCAAAGGCACTCTTTGTCTTGAACTTGTGTTGGTCACCATCCGTGGAGTAATCCTTAAAAAATTCCTTTAGTCTGAGAGATCGTTGGAATTTTTGACAGTCAATATACGTGGAGAATTCATCACCCTTACCCGATGGGACAAAACTTAAACCTCTGTTCAAGACACTTCTCTCTGCCATAGATAAAACACGGTCACTAATGTTCACCGCTAGATATATATACACCCATCCATACATACTGTTTATATACACATACATACACACAAATATATAAATATATATATATATAAATATATATATATATATATATATATATATATATATATATATATATATGCATACATACATACATACATACACACACACATACATACATACATACAGTGGATATAAAAAGTCTACACACCCCTGTTAAAATGTCAAGCACTCAGTCTTTTTGGGTATGAGTTTTTCAGCATGGCACATCTTGACTTGGCAAGATTTGCCCACTCTTCTTTGCAAAAACACTCTAAATCTGTCAGAATGCGAGGGCATCTCCTGTGCAGAGCCCACTTCAGATCACCCCACAGATTTTGAATTGGATTCAGGTCTGGGCTCTGGCTGGGCCATCCCAAAACTTTAATCTTCTTCTGGTGAAGCCATTTCTTTGTTGATTTGGATGTATGCTTTGGGTGATTGTCATGCTGAAAGATGAAGTTCCTCTTCATATTCAGCTTTCTAGCAGAAGCCTGAAGGTTATGTGCCAATATTGTCTGGTATTTGGAACCGTTCATTATTCCCTCTACCTTGACTAAGGCCCCAGTTCCAGCTGAAGAAAAACAGACCCAAAGCATGATGCTGCCACCACTATGCTTCACTGTGGGTATGGTGTTCTTTTGGTGATGTGCAGTGTTGTTTTTGCGCCAAACATATCTTTTGGAATTATGGCCAAAAAGTTTAACTTTTGTTTCATCAGACCAGAACACCTTTTGCAAAATGCTTTTGGGAAACTTCAGATGTGTTTTTGCAAAATGTAGCCAAGCTTGGATGTTTTTTTTTGTAAGAAAAGGCTTCCGTCTTGCCACTCTACCCCATAGCCCAGACATATGAAGAATACGAGCGATTGTTGTCACATGTACCACACAGCCAGTACTTGTCAGATATTCCTGCAGCTCCTTTAATGTTGCTGTAGGCCTCTTGGCAGCCTCCCAGACCAGTTTTCTTCTCTTCTTTTCATCAATTTTGGAGGGAGATCCAGTTCTTGGTAATGTCACTGTTGCACCATATTTTCTTCACTTGATGATGACTGTCTTCACTGTGTACCATGGTATATCTAATGCCTTGGAAATTCTTTTGTACCCTTCTCCTGACTGATACCTTTTAACAATGAGATCCCTCTGATGCTTTAGAAGCTCTCTGCGGACCATGGCTTTTGCTGTAGGATGCGACTAACAAAATGTCAGGAAAGACCTACTAGAACAGCTGAACTTTATTTGGGGTTAATCAGAGGCACTTTAAATGATGATAGGTGTGTACTGACTCCTATTTAACATGATTTTGAATGTGATTGCTTAATTCTGAACTCAACTACATCCCCAGTTATAAAAGGGTGTTCACACTTATGCAACCATATTATTTTAGTTTTTTATTTCCCTTTACCTAAAAGATTTCAGTTTGTTTTTCAATTGAGTGTACAGTTTATAGGTCACATTAAAAGGTGGAAAAAGTTCTGAAATGATTCATCTTTGTCTCATTTTTTTACATCACAGAAACCTGACATTTTAACAGGGGTGTGTAGACTTTTTATATTCACTGTACATACACACACAAATATATATATATATATATATATATATATATATACACATACATACATACATACACACACACACACACACACACAGGTATACCTTACTTTACAGAGCTTCAATTTACAGCGCTTCGCTAATACAGTGCTTTGTGGAGCTGAAGTTCAACCTCCAAGGATTTTGAAACAGTGCTGTAATCATTGAGAGATTGCGAGAAAAGTGACTGGCACCATTTTGTTATGCTTGGTTCACTCTGTTTACAGCATTACAGTGCAATCTTTGTCTCAGTGCTATAGTCTGGCAAATTTTACTACAGTAATTGACAATATTTTACAGGTACAGTATTTACTGAATACTAATTGAATACTGTGCTATTGTTAAACTAAACCTAGAACTATTGCACCTCTAATTTATGTTAGTTCAAACAAGTTTTTAATCACACTGGCAAGTGAAAAGAAAGTTAAAACCGCCTTGTTTCACTTTAAGGCGGTTTTCACTTTACAGCAGGGCTCCGGTCCCTTGCCCATTTTTCAGAGAATATGAATGATAACACAAAAACTTTTCTTTCACTCATAATTAGTGTTTGGCTGAAGCCATTTATTATCAATCAAGTGTGTTTACTCTTTTTAAATCATAATGACAACAGAAACTACCCAAATGACCCTGATCAAAAGAAGGCATCCTTGGACCACGAACCGTATCTAGGTAGCTTGCAATTGAGTCTGGACGCCATGAGATCTAGCTCCAGCGTCCCCCATCTGTGACAAATCTCTGCAAACACCTCGGGATGGAGAGACCATTCACCCGGATGGAAGGATTGCCTGCTGAGAAAATCCGCTTCCCAGTTGTCCATACCGGGAATGTGGATTGCGGAGAGCGAGCAGCTGTGGGACTCTGCCCTTTCCAATATCCCAGAAACCTCCCTCATAGCTAGGGAGCTTCTCGTCCCCTCCTGATGGTTGATGTAAGCCACCGAGGTAATGTTGTCTGTCTGGAACCTGATGAAGCTGAATGACCCCAGAGAAGGCCACACCTTCAGAGCATTGTAAATTGCTTGAAGTTCCAGAATATGGATCGGGAGGAGAGACTCCTCTCGAGACCACTTTACCTGTGCCATCCTGGCACCCCAAACAGTTCCCCATCCTGCCAGACTTGTGTTGGTGGTCACAATTTCCCAGGATGGTCTCAGGAAGGATGTCCCTTGGGACAGTTGTTCCGGACGGATCCACCAAGAGAGGGAGGTCCTTGTCCGATCGTCCAAAGAAATCTGTTGGGATAGGTCTGTATGATCGCCATTCCACTGTCTCAACATGCACAACTGAAGATGTCTGAGATGGAACCTGGCAAAGGGAATGACATTGATGCTGGACACCATGAGTCCGATCACCTCCATACTCTGAGCCACAGAGGGACTGGAGGAGGACTAAAGGGCAAGACAGGTGGACGCAATCTTCCTGCGTTGCTGATCTGTGAGAAATATCCTCATGGATATAGCATCTATTATTATTATCGTTCCCAGGAACTCCAACCTGTTGTTGGGAATCAGGGAGCTCTTACCTGAGTTTATCTTCCAACTGTGAGATTGAAGCAAAAGAAGAAGGGCCTTCGAGTGATCCTCTGCGAGACTGAATGATGGCGCCTGGACTAGGATGTCGTCCAGATAGGGTGCAACAGCAATGCCTCTGAATCTGGCTACTGCAAGTAGTGCCCCCAGAACCTTTCGTGAAGGCTCTCAGGCCATCGCCAGACCAAAAGGAAGGGCCACAAACTGGAAATGTTGGTCCAGAAACGCAAATCTCAGGAACCTGAAGTGATCCCTGTAGAATGGCACATGATGTTAGGCATCCTTCAAGTCTATTGTCGTCATGAACTGACCCTCGGGTGGAACGTGCCCTCCTTCTTTGAGACAACGAAAAGGTTTGAATAGTACCCTAAACCCCTTTCTGCTGGGGGTACTGGTACAATACCTCAGAGAGAAGAGAGATCCCTCATACATTCTAGAAAGGCGTCTCTCTTTTCTGGTCTGGAAAACAGATTTGACAGGAGGAATCTGCCCCTGGGCGGATGAGATCTGAACCCTATCCTGTATCCCTGGGCGATAACCTTCAGAACCCAAGGGTCCTGAACATTCTGCAACCAGGCTTCTGAGAAGAGATATAATCTGCCCCCTACTTGGTCCGGTGACCGGTCGGAGGCCGCCCCTTCATGCCGACTTTGTTTCAGGGGGCTTCTTGTTCTGCATGGACTTATTCCAAGACTGAGCTGGCTTCCAAGTGCCTTGGACTGATCCGCTTTTGTGGCGGGCTGCTGGCATTGGGCCTTGTCCGCACGAAAGGGACGAAAAGTAGATCCCTTAGGCTTAATCTTCTTATCCTGCAGTAGGAAAGCGCCCTTGTCTCCCGTAACTGTGGATATGATCGAGCTCAATCCTGGACCGAACAGGATCTTTCCCTGAAAGGGAAGAGATAGCAGTCTAGACTTAGAGGTCATGTCCGCAGACCACGACTTTAGCCACAGAGCCCTGTGGGCTAGTATGGAAAAACCTGAAACCTTAGCATTCAGGTGAATAATTTGCATATTAGCATCACAAATAAAAGAATTAGCGACCCTCAAGGCCTTAATTCTATCCTGTATCTCGTCGAGGGGAGTCTCCCTCTCGACCATGTCCGACAGAGATTCACACCAATATGTCGCAGCTTCGGCTACCGCCGTTGACGGCTGAAAAAAAAACCCTGTGTGTTGAAACATTTTTCTTAACACGTTTTCCAACTTTTTATCCATGGGCTCTTTAAACAACGAACTATCCTCAAGAGGAATCGTCGTCCACTTCACGAGTGTAGGGATAGCACCATCCACCTTAGGGACAGTCCCCCATAGCTCGAGCTTAGAGTCCGGGATGGGGAACAGCTTCTTAAAGGAAGAAGAAGGGGAAAAGGAAGAACCTAATCTTTCCTATTCATTCTTAATAATGCTAGCCATCTTAACAGGAACCGGGAAGGTCTTAGGCACCACCCTGTCCTCATATACTTTAACAAACTACTCCTGTAGTTTCGGTTCAGGAACCTCGAGAGTAACAAGCACTTGCTTCAGCAAAAAGCGCAAATTTTCCATCCTAAACCTAAAGTCAGGCTCCTCAGCAGTTGGAGCTTTAGATGACAGACTCCGACCCATAAGGGACCTCCCCGAAGAGTCGGAGTGGTCCTCATCAGCGGATAATCTTTCCGAAATATCCCTTGGAGTATATGACCCCTGGGTCGGATCGCCATATTTCACCTTACGCTTGCGTTTAGCAGAACGTGGTAAGGCACTAATCACCTTAGACACCACCGTTTGCAGTTGATCTGCAAAATCTGGCGGCCAGCGGATCTCTCCCGTAGGAGAGATGGTTGTGCCCTGGGGAGCTGCATGTTTAATCGGAGATGAATGTAGGGAACGCACCTCACGGGACGGGGAACCCTCAGAGGTGGACGGCTCAGTAGTACTAGACATCCTATTCTTTCTAGATGTCGTAACTTTATCAAGGCATGTGTAACATAGTTGAGCAGGCGGATCTACCAGAACCTCATCGCAATAAACACAGGTATGAGACTTTGTTAAAAAGGGAGTACCCTCTAACGCGTCAGAGTCCTCCACAGCTTGCGCCTTTATTACGGACTAGATATAATATATGAAAAAAAGCACCTTTATAACCTCCAATGGCCGAGGCACTCACCACCTCCTATGACCCGGACCACAGAAACCGTTTTGTCTCCTGCAACTGCCAGTCAAGCAGAGAAAGTTGAATAGGCCTTACCCGGTCAGAAGGACTGCCTCCCAGGACCGCCCCTGCACTAGGGAGAAAAATGCACCAAATTGGCCTCACAAATACTCCCGGAAATTAAACTAAAAGTCCACCCATTGCCAGAGCCTCATCTCACACATATCGCAGCAATGACACAATAAACAATATTACGTACAGACCCCCCTCTGTTTAATAATCCCCCTACCAGGGATATTAACACTTGATTCTATAAAGATAAAAGGTATCACACTGTGACCCTGTCTTCTGCATTATCATTATGTGTAAAATAAAATGATCTTACCAGAATCTATGCCGTGGAACAGGAACACGGCCTCGCAAGTGTGATAGTGTAGTAGCATCGCTCCTGACATGGACTTGAGTGTACAAAAATCCAAAGATGTGGCAGCACAACAGACTTATTTTAAACACACAGGGAAAACAGCAGAGCAACGTTTTGGGAATATATCCCTTTGTCAAGTGTAGTGTAGAAAGCAGGCAGAGAAACTCGTCAACACTGATTGCCTATGGAGCTGTTAAAATGAGCAGGGATGGTTTCGTAGAAAGACTCTCCCTGCATCTCCGGACTCCAACTTTCACCCAAGCTCTCACTGAGAGAGTGACAGGACTTCTTAAAACTCCAGTCCCATTCCGAATAATACTACCCTCCATAAGCGGCTACTCTAAATCTTCCGACACTTCTCTGCCAAACTCCTGTGACGAAAGGCAAAGAATGACTGGGGGATGAGGGAAGTGGGGGAGGTATTTAAGCCTTCGGCTGGGGTGTCTTTGCCTCCTCCTGGTGGCCATGTTTTAAATTCCCACAGGTAATGAATGAAGCAGTGGACTCTCCTCCCCTTTAGATGGAAATATGCAACATTTAGGAAAGAAAGACTTGCACATAAGACGTCTATAAAAATACAAAAAAAATTACATTCTGTATATTGAGGCAATTAAAGTTATGTTATAAAGTAATGAGTAAAAAAAAAAAAAGTTTAAAACTTTGCACTGAAAGGATTAAACACTGAAAAAAACCTTCAAAAACAAACCATACAAAATAATAATATTTAGAAACATAAACAAGAAATATATTAAAATATATGATTATAATTGTGTTATTAGCATTGCAGTTACCAATACACACTTTATATAATAAGAAATAAAGTATTATTTTTCATAGTTTCATTTCTGCTTTTATGTTTGTGTTATTTTTGCGATTTGGCATTATACAGTAGTTGAAATCATAACTATCCTATTTCAGGAACATTGCTCCATGACGTAATTGCAAGAATCTTTAATTCTTGAAATAACACTACTGGGATCTGTCCCAACTATAGAATTTTATGGATCCAACCTCTGCTGAGCTTAAAATATACAGGGTAGACTGAAAAGTCATCACTATTTAATGTGCCCATGAATCTGAAACAACCGCCTTTCTTTGGCGTCAATCTCACACTTTGCAGACACACTTCCCTAAGTCATTAAAAAGATAAAATGCCTGCCAACTGTTATTATTTTATACACAAAGAAGATCAACATATGGTGACACTGTTACATAATTTACTTTAAACAGTTTTCTACCTTGGTTTATAAATATCCAGCTATTTGCATTCAGCCTTAAAGAGGGAACAAGCAATTTCTTTCAATTTATCCCAGAAGGGGACATTGTACTCACTGTTGTTATAAACCGGTACATCGGCTGCCTCCTTTCTGTGTATTTGACAGTGATTGGACTCAGGTCATATCGGAACCAGATTGCAGGAATTATTCGCCCTGTATGACTATATGCAACATATTCCTAAAAAAACATACAGGAGAAATTGTAGAGCGGAGATTAGAAACCGATTTAACATTTTGGAAGAATAAATATATTAAGTAGCTAGACAAAGGTGTCTGGGAAATAGTGTAAAAGTTAATAAGCAGATGTAACATTCTAGGAACCGTGGCCCTCTGGCACCTAAGCTTTGTGACACCCTGCCTTATGCACATATAATGCTTGGCATCGCTTCATTTCTAAGGCTACAAAATGTAAAACGCAATCATATAGTCATATTATATCAGAAGTAAATAAAATAACTAAAGACAACATTCTATCGACATAAGCAGGTTTACATTTTTCACAGAGATTGCCTTCTATGGTTGTTTTCAGATTACACTACTCTGCAATTATGTAACCTTGTCGGAATTCTTTATTTTAGGAAGTATGACTTTAGGTTTTTCCTGCTAGCAATGACGACATTCTGCATAAGGGCAGTTGAAGAATAAAAACTTACTTCATGCTTCAAGAAAACACTTTGCCTATTACTAATGTTCTACCAATTTGGAAGTTGTTCTTAGTACAGGCCAGCATTGTAGATTGATATACTGTACCTTATTAGCCACAGTGTACTGATAAGAAAACTTCTGCTTCCCATTTAGATCTTCATAAACTGTTGGCACAATCTTCAAGATATAATCATGGGATGCCAGTGCTATGTGAAGAGAAAAAAACAAATAAAAAGAACATTAGTGTCTTTGTAAAAAAATACAGTTTCAACCCCCACTCTGAAGAGATTATCTATCTATCTATCTATCTATCTATCGCATAATTGATACTTGCCTGATAAATGTATTTTTATTTCATGGTGGTCTACGATCCATTACTCCTCGAATTACATTTCCTGACCACTAGAAGGAGGCAAAGATTCCAAAACTCCAAGAGCCCTATAAATCCCCCACAACCTCTATGGTAACTAGTCTGACATATAGTCAAAAAAGAGGGAGAAAAAATAGGATCTGGAGAAAAAAGGAGGTGCAAAAAATACAAACCAACACCTTGAAAAAAAATGAATTTATCAAGAAAGTATAAATTATCGTTTTCTTTCATATCAGTGGTGAGAGTCCAAGATCGATTATTCCTGGGAAAATAATGATAAACAATTCCCCTAATCATATTGTCTAAAGACATCACTCTAGGAAGAGAACCATCTAAGTCCTAAAAACTGCATTATTCAGATGAAAGGTAAGGAGAATCACAAGAAAAAGCAGAAAAAAACCTCTTCTAGCCAAAGAAAATTCTAAAAGAAACAGAACCTTCCAGTATAAAAAGCATGATATCTACGTAATGCATAGGCTCAAAATGGAGAAGCCTGCAAAATCCTAAAAACCAAGATAAGAATCCAGAGAGGAGAAATTGGCTTAACCACAGGCTTAATTCTGACAAAAAACAAACAAACAAAAAAACAAAACAAAACAGAGAATATCAAGAAGATAAGAAATCTAAAACTGAGAAAACAGAATTCTGACCACTAAAGAAAATGATGTATAAACCTAAATCCAAATCATCCTCCAAGAGAAAAAAAAAAAAGAATACAAGGGAATAGGTGACAAACACCATAAAATATAAGTCTAACTATTCATAGGAATACAGGCCTGATATAAAGTTTCAACAATTGACTCTAAAAAAACCCATTACTTAAAAACTAAGCATTCAATCCTCATACACAAAGATTAAAGTTCCTTAAAAAAATGATAACAAAACAGACCTTAAGACAAAAAGGTCTTGACACAGAAACAACTAAAGCAGATCCATAAACCAAGAGCTGCAAAACCAAGCCAGAGCAATCAGAAACACAGATGTTCCCTCCTGTCTGATTTAAACAAATACCCTTGGAAGAAAACATAATAATATAAGAGATGAAAAAAATCAAGGAGCTATTAAAATATACACAAATTGCACCTGATGATCCAAGCAAAATACTTGAGAAGCATGGTGGTCAACCAAGAGTTCATAAAATCTGTCTCTGGGAGACCCCAAAGATACATAATGAACCAGGAATAAAAAAATTGATGAAAAAAACACCTCCTGAGTAAACCAAACTCCCAGTGCACTAAGACCACCAAGCTGCATCCCAACTTGAGAGACTAGCATCTATTGATCACAGACCAAGTCGGATGAACAAAATATATATATTCCAAATATATTCTCTGAGAAAACAGAGTATTTTAAATACGCTGCAACCAGCTTCAAACTCCATAGCTCCTACAAAGATAGTTTTATAGAAACAAAAACATAATTTATGTAAGAACTTACCTGATAAATTCATTTCTTTCATATTGGCAAGAGTCCATGAGCTAGTGACATATGGGATATACAATCCAACCAGGAGGGGCAAAGTTTCCCAAACCTCAAAATGCCTATAAATACACCCATCACCACACCCACAATTCAGTTTAACGAATAGGCAAGTAGTGGGGTGATAAAGAAAGGAGTAAAACGCATCAAAAAAGGAACTTGGAAATATAATTGTGCTTTATACAAAAAATTATAACCACCATAAAAAACAGAATTTATGTTTACCTGATAAATTACTTTCTCCAACGGTGTGTCCGGTCCACGGCGTCATCCTTACTTGTGGGATATTCTCTTCCCCAACAGGAAATGGCAAAGAGCCCAGCAAAGCTGGTCACATGATCCCTCCCAGGCTCCGCCTACCCCAGTCATTCGACCGACGTTAAGGAGGAATATTTGCATAGGAGAAACCATATGATACCGTGGTGACTGTAGTTAAAGAAAATAAATCATCAGACCTGATTAAAAAACCAGGGCGGGCCGTGGACCGGACACACCGTTGGAGAAAGTAATTTATCAGGTAAACATAAATTCTGTTTTCTCCAACATAGGTGTGTCCGGTCCACGGCGTCATCCTTACTTGTGGGAACCAATACCAAAGCTTTAGGACACGGATGAAGGGAGGGAGCAAATCAGGTCACCTAAATGGAAGGCACCACGGCTTGCAAAACCTTTCTCCCAAAAAATAGCCTCAGAAGAAGCAAAAGTATCAAACTTGTAAAATTTGGTAAAAGTGTGCAGTGAAGACCAAGTCGCTGCCCTACATATCTGATCAACAGAAGCCTCGTTCTTGAAGGCCCATGTGGAAGCCACAGCCCTAGTGGAATGAGCTGTGATTCTTTCAGGAGGCTGCCGTCCGGCAGTCTCGTAAGCCAATCTGATGATGCTTTTAATCCAAAAAGAGAGAGAGGTAGAAGTTGCTTTTTGACCTCTCCTGTTACCAGAATAAACAACAAACAAGGAAGATGTTTGTCTAAAATCCTTTGTAGCATCTAAATAGAATTTTAGAGCGCGAACAACATCCAAATTGTGCAACAAACGTTCCTTCTTCGAAACTGGTTTCGGACCCAAAGAAGGCACGACTATCTCCTGGTTAATGTTTTTGTTAGAAACAACTTTTGGAAGAAAACCAGGTTTAGTACGTAAAACCACCTTATCTGCATGGAACACCAGATAAGGAGGAAAACACTGCAGAGCAGATAATTCTGAAACTCTTCTAGCGGAAGAAATTGCAGCCAAAAACAAAACTTTCCAAGATAATAACTTAATATCAACGGAATGTAAGGGTTCAAACGGAACCCCCTGAAGAACTGAAAGAACTAAGTTGAGACTCCAAGGAGGAGTCAAAGGTTTGTAAACAGGCTTGATTCTAACCAGAGCCTGAACAAAGGCTTGAACATCTGGCACAGCTGCCAGCTCTTTGTGAAGTAACACAGACAAGGCAGAAATCTGTCCCTTCAAGGAACTTGCAGATAATCCTTTCTCCAATCCTTCTTGAAGAAAGGATAGAATCCTAGGAATCTTTACCTTGTCCCAAGGGAATCCTTTAGATTCACACCAACAGATATATTTTTTCCATATTTTGTGGTAAATTTTTCTAGTTACAGGCTTTCTGGCCTGAACAAGAGTATCAATAACAGAATCTGAGAACCCTCGCTTTGATAAGATCAAGCGTTCAATCTCCAAGCAGTCAGCTGGAGTAGGACCAGATTCGGATGTTCGAACGGACCTTGAACAAGAAGGTCTCGTCTCAAAGGTAGCTTCCATGGTGAAGCCGATGACATATTCACCAGATCTGCCTACCAAGTCCTGCGTGGTTACGCAGGAGCTATCAAGATCACCTACGCCCTCTCCTGATTGATCCTGGCTACCAGCCTGGGGATGAGAGGAAACGGCGGGAATACATAAGCTAGGTTGAAGGTCCAAGGTGCTACTAGTGCATCTACTAGAGTCGCCTTGGGATCCCTGGATCTGGACCCGTAGCAAGGAACCTTGAAGTTCTGACGAGAGGCCATCAGATCCATGTCTGGAATGCCCCACAGTTGAGTGATTTGGGCAAAGATTTCCGGATGGAGTTCCCACACCCCCGGATGCAATGTCTGACGAATCAGAAAATCCGCTTCCCAAGTTTCCACTCCTGGGATGTGGATTGCAGACAGGTGGCAGGAGCGAGTCTCCGCCCATTGAATGATTTTGGTCACTTCTTCCATCGCCAGGGAACTCCTTGTTCCCCCCTGATGGTTGATGTACGCAACAGTCGTCATGTTGTCTGATTGAAACCGTATGAACTTGGCCCTCGCTAGCTGAGGCCAAGCCTTGAGAGCATTGAATATCGCTCTCAGTTCCAGAATATTTATCGGTAGAAGAGATTCTTCCCGAGACCAAAGACCCTGAGCTTTCAGGGATCCCCAGACCGCGCCCCAGCCCATCAGACTGGCGTCGGTCGTGACAATGACCCACTCTGGTCTGCGGGAGGTCACCCCTAGCGACAGGTTGTCCAGGGACAGCCACCAACGGAGTGAGTCTCTGGTCCTCTGATTTACTTGTATCTTCGGAGACAAGTCTGTATAGTCCCCATTCCACTGACTGAGCATACACAATTGAAATGGTCTTAGATGAATGCGCGCAAAAGGAACTATGTCCATTGCCGCTACCATCAAACCTATCACTTCCATGCACTGTGCTATGGAAGGAAGAGGAACGGAAGGAAGTATCCGACAAGAGTTTAGAAGTTTTGTTTTTCTGGTCTCTGTCAGAAAAATCCTCATTTCTAAGGAGTCTATTATTGTTCCCAAGAAGGGAACTCTTGTCGACGGAGATAGAGAACTCTTTTCCACGTTCACTTACCATCCGTGAGATCTGAGAAAGGCCAGGGCTATGTCCGTGTGAGCCTTTGCTTGAGGAAGGGACGACGCTTGAATCAGAATGTCGTCCAAGTAAGGTACTACAGCAATGCCCCTTGGTCTTAGCACCGCCAGAAGGGACCCTAGTACCTTTGTGAAAATCCTTGGAACAGTGGCTAATCCGAAAGGAAGCGCCACGAACTGGTAATGCTTGTCCAGGAATGCGAACCTTAGGAACCGATGATGTTCCTTGTGGACAGGAATATGTAGATACGCATCCTTTAAATCCACCGTGGTCAAGAATTGACCTTTCTGGATGGAAGGATTGTTCGAATGGTTTCCATTTTGGACGATGGAACCTTGAGAAACTTGTTTAGGATCTTGAGATCTAAGATTGGTCTGAACGTTCCCTCTTTTTTGGGAACTACGAACAGATTGGAGTAGAACCCCATCCTCGTTCTTTTAATGGAACAGGATGAATCACTTCCAGAAGATAACCTTGGAAGACTATTTCTAGCGCCCAAGGATCCAGAACATCTCTTGCCCAAGCCTGAGTGAAAGAGAGAGAGTCTGCCCCCCACCAAATCCGGTCCCGGATCGGGGGCCCGCATCTCATGCTGTCTTGGGAGCAGTGGCAGGTTTCTTGGCCTGCTTTCCTTTGTTCCAGCCTTGCCTTGGTCTCCAGGCTGGATTGGCTTGAGAAGTATTACCCTCCTGCTTAGAGGACGTAGCACTTGGGGCTGGTCCGTTTCTGCGAAAGGGACGAAAATTAGGTTTATTTTTGGCCTTGAAAGACCTATTCTGAGGAAGGGCGTGGCCCTTGCCCCCAGTGATATCAGAGATAAACTCTTTCAAGTCAGGGCCAAACAGTGTTTTCCCCTTGAAAGGAATGTCAAACAATTTGTTCTTGGAAGACGCATCCGCTGACCAAGATTTTAACCAAAGCGCTCTGCGCGCCACAATAGCAAACCCAGAATTTTTCGCCGCTAACCTAGCCAATTGCAAGGTGGCGTCTAGGGTGAAAGAATTAGCCAATTTAAGAGCACGAAGTCTGTCCATAATCTCCTCATAAGAAGAAGAATTACTAATAATCGCCTTTTCTAGCTCATCGCACCAGAAACACGCGGCTGTAGTGACAGGGACAATGCAATTGGTTTTAGAAGGTAACCTTGCTGAACAAACATCTTTTTTAGCAAACCTTCTAATTTTTTATCCATAGGATCTTGGAAAGCACAACTATCTTCTATGGGTATAGTGGTGCGCTTGTTTAGAGTAGAAACCGCCTCCTCGACCTTGGGGACTGTCTGCCATAAGTCCTTTCTGGGGTCGACTATAGGAAACAATTTTTTAAATATGGGGGGAGGTACGAAAGGTACACCGGGCCTGTCCCATTCTTTATTAACAATGTACGCCACCCGCTTGAGTATAGGAAAAGCTTCGGGGGGCCCCGGGGCCTCTAGGAACTTGTCCATTTTACATAGTGTTTCTGGAATGACCAGATAATCACAATCATCCAAATTGGATAATACCTCCTTAAGCAGAGCGCGGAGATGTTCCAACTTAAATTTAAAAGTAATCACATCAGGTTCAGCTTGTTGAGAAATTTTTCCTGAATCTGAAATTTCTCCCTCAGACAAAACCTCCCTGGCCCCCTCAGACTGGTGTAGGGGCCCTTCAGAAACAATATCATCAGCGGCCTCATGCTCTTCAGTATTTTCTAAAACAGAGCAGTCGCGCTTTCGCTGATAAGTGGGCATATTGGCTAAAATGTTTTTGATAGAATTATCCATTACAGCCGTTAATTGTTGCATAGTAAGGAGTATTGGCGCGCTAGATGTACTAGGGGCCTCCTGTATGGGCAAAACTGGTGTAGACGAAGGAGGGGATGATGCAGTACCATGCTTACTCCCCTCACTTGAGGAATCATCTTGGGCATCATTTGTACTAAATTTATTATGACATAAATCACATCTATTTAAATGAGAAGGAACCTTGGCTTCCCCACAGTCAGAACACAATCTATCTGGTAGTTCAGACATGTTAAACAGGCATAAACTTGATAACAAAGCACAAAAAACGTTTTAAAATAAAACCGTTACTGTCACTTTAAATTTTAAACTGAACACACTTTATTACTGCAATTGCGAAAAAGTATGAAGGAATTGTTCAAAATTCACCAAAATTTCACCACAGTGTCTTAAAGCCTTAAAAGTATTGCACACCAAATTTGGAAGCTTTAACCCTTAAAATAACGGAACCGGAGCCGTTTTTATATTTAACCCCTTTACAGTCCCTGGAATCTGCTTTGCTGAGACCCAACCAAGCCCAAAGGGGAATACGATACCAAATAATGCCTTCAGAAAGACTTTTCTATGTATCAGAGCTCCACACACATGCAGCTGCATGTCATGCTGTTCTCAAAAACAAGTGCGCCATACCGGCGCGAAAATGAGGCTCTGACTATGATTAGGGAAAGCCCCAATAGAATAAAGTGTCTAAAACAGTGCCTGCCGATATTATTTTACAAAAAATACCCAGATTAAATGATTCCTCAAGGCTAAATATGTGTAAATATGATCGATTTAGCCCAGAAAATGTCTACAGTCTTAATAAGCCCTTGTGAAGCCCTTATTTACTGTGTGAATAAAAATGGCTTACCGGATCCCATAGGGAAAATGACAGCTTCCAGCATTACATCGTCTTGTTAGAATGTGTCATACCTCAAGCAGCAAAAGACTGCTCACTGTTCCCCCAACTGAAGTTAATTCCTCTCAACAGTCCTGTGTGGAACAGCCATGGATTTTAGTAACGGTTGCTAAAATCATTTTCCTCATACAAACAGAAATCTTCATCTCTTTTCTGTTTCAGAGTAAATAGTACATACCAGCACTATTTTAAAATAACAAACTCTTGATTGAATAATAAAAACTACAGTTAAACACTAAAAAACTCTAAGCCATCTCCGTGGAGATGTTGCCTGTACAACGGCAAAGAGAATGACTGGGGTAGGCGGAGCCTGGGAGGGATCATGTGACCAGCTTTGCTGGGCTCTTTGCCATTTCCTGTTGGGGAAGAGAATATCCCACAAGTAAGGATGACGCCGTGGACCGGACACACCTATGTTGGAGAAAGGGTGGGTCTCATGGACTCTTGCCAATAGGAAAGAAATGAATTTATCTGGTAAGTTCTTACATAAATTAGGTTTTCTTTCATGTAAGCTAGTGACGTATGGTATAGTTATACCCAAGATGTGGAACTCCACAGAAGAGTCACTAGAGAGGGAGGGATAAAAATAATAGCCATTTTCCGCTGAAAAATTAATCTACAACCAAAAATATGTTTTTTCTCTCTCATCGTTGAAAAGAAGAAACTTAAAACATAAGCAGAGGAATCAAACTGAAACAGCTGCCTGAAGAACTTTTCTACCAAAAACTGCTTCTGAAGAAGCAAATACATCAAAACGGTAGAATTTAGTAAATGTATGCAAAGAAGACCAAGTTGTTGCTTTGCAAATCTGATAAAACATAATTTATGCTTACCTGATAAATTTATTTCTCTTGTAGTGTATTCAGTCCACGGATCATCCATTACTTATGGGATATATTCCCTTCCCAACAGGAAGTTGCAAGAGGATCACCCAAAGCAGAGCTGCTATATAGCTCCTCCCCTCACATGTCATATCCAGTCATTCGACCGAAATAAGACAAGAAAGGAGAAACCATAGGGTGCAGTGGTGACTGAAGTTTTAATTAAAATTTAGATCTGCCTTAAAAAGACAGGGCGGGCCGTGGACTGAATACACTACAAGAGAAATAAATTTATCAGGTAAGCATAAATTATGTTTTCTCTTGTTAAGTGTATTCAGTCCACGGATCATCCATTACTTATGGGATACCAATACCAAAGCTAAGTACACAGATGAAGGGAGGGACAAGGCAGGAACTTAAACGGAAGGAACCACTGCCTGTAGAACCTTTCTCCCAAAAACAGCCTCCGAAGAAGAAAAAGTGTAAAATTTGTAAAATTTTGAAAAGGTGTGAAGCGAAGACCAAGTCGCAGCCTTGCAAATCTGTTCAACAGAGGCCTCATTCTTAAAGGCCCAGGTAGAAGCCACAGCTCTAGTAGAATGAGCTGTAATTCTTTCAGGGGGCTGCTGTCCAGCAGTCTCATAGGCTAAACGTATTATACTACGAAGCCAAAAAGAGAGAGAGGTTGCCAAAGCTTTTTGACCTCTCCTCTGTCCAGAATAAACGACAAACAGGGAAGAAGTTTGACGAAAATCTTTAGTTGCCTGTAAATAGAATTTCAGGGCACGGACTACGTCCAGATTATGCAAAAGACGTTCCTTCTTTGAAGAAGGATTAGGGCACAATGATGGGACAACAATCTCTTGATTGATATTCCTGTTAGAAACTACCTTAGGTAAAAACCCAGGTTTAGTACACAGAACTACCTTGTCTGAATGGAAAACCAGATAAGGAGAATCACAATGTAAAGCAGATAACTCAGAGACTCTTCGAGCCGAGGAAATAGCCATCAAAAACAGAACTTTCCAAGATAAAAGCTTAATATCAATGGAATGAAGGGGTTCAAACGGAACACCCTGAAGAACTTTAAGAACCAAGTTTAAGCTCCACGGAGGAGCAACAGATTTAAACACAGGCTTAATCCTAGCCAAAGCCTGACAAAAAGCCTGGACGTCTGGAACCTCTGCCAGACGCTTGTGCAAAAGAATAGACAGAGCAAAAATCTGTCCCTTCAACGAACTAGCAGATAAGCCCTTTTCCAAACCCTCTTGTAGAAAAGACAATATCCTAGGAATCCTAACCTTACTCCATGAGTAACTCTTGGATTCGCACCAATATAAGTATTTACGCCATATCTTATGATAGATTTTTCTGGGAACAGGCTTCCGAGCCTGTATTAAAGTATCAATAACTGACTCTGAGAAGCCACGCTTAGATAGGATCAAGCGTTCATTCTCCATGAAGTCAGCCTCAGAGAAATTAGATTTGGATGGTTGAAAGGACCTTGTATTAGAAGGTCCTGCCTCAGAGGTAGGGACCATGGTGGACAGGACGACATGCCCACTAGGTCTGCATACCAGGTCCTGCGTGGCCACACAGGCGCTATCAGAATCACCGATGCTCTCTCCTGTTTGATCTTGGCAATCAGTCGAGGCAGCAGCGGAAATGGTGGAAACACATAAGCCATGTTGAAGACCCAAGGGGCTGCTAGAGCATCTATCAGCGCCGCTCCCGGGTCTCTGGACCTGGATCCGTAATGAGGAAGCTTGGCGTTCTGGCGAGATGCCATGAGATCCAGTTCTGGTTTGCCCCAACGACGAATCAGTTGAGCAAACACCTCCAGATGAAGTTCCCACTCCCCCGGATGAAAGGTCTGGCGACTTAGAAAGTCCGCCTCCCAGTTCTCCACGCCTGGGATGTGGATCGCTGACAAGTGGCAAGAGTGAAACTCTGCCCAGCGAATTATCTTTGAGACTTCTAACATCGCTAGGGAACTCCTGGTTCCCCCTTGATGGTTGATGTAAGCCACAGTCGTGATGTTGTCCGACTGAAATCTGATGAACCTCAGTGTTGCTAACTGAGGCCACGCTAGAAGAGCCTTGAATATTGCTCTTAATTCCAGAATATTTATTGGGAGGAGTTTCTCCTCCTGAGTCCACGATCCCTGAGCCTTCAGGGAGTTCCAGACTGCGCCCCAACCTAGAAGGCTGGCATCTGTTGTTACAATCGTCCACTCTGGCCTGCGAAAGGTCATGCCCTTGGACAGATGGACCCGAGAAAGCCACCAGAGAAGAGAATCTCTGGTGTCTTGATCCAGATTTAGTAGAGGGGACAAATCTGAGTAATCCCCATTCCACTGACCTAGCATGCATAATTGCTGCGGTCTGAGATGCAGGCGCGCAAATGGCACTATGTCCATTGCCGCTACCATTAAGCCGATTACTTCCATGCACTGAACCACTGACGGGCGTGGAATGGAATGAAGGACACGTCAAGCATTTAGAAGCTTTGACAACCTGGACTCCGTCAGGTAAATTTTCATCTCTACCGAATCTATAAGAGTCCCTAGGAAGGAGACTCTTGTGAGTGGTGATAGAGAACTCTTTTCCACGTTCACCTTCCACCCATGCGACCTCAGAAATGCCAGAACTGTCTCTGTATGAGACTTGGCAATTTGAAAGCTTGATGCCTGTATCAGGATGTCGTCTAGATACGGAGCCACCGCTATGCCTCGCGGTCGTAGAACCGCCAGAAGTGAGCCCAGAACCTTTGTAAAGATTCTCGGGGCCGTAGCTAACCCGAAGGGAAGAGCTACAAACTGGTAATGCCTGTCTAGGAAGGCAAATCTTAGGTACCGATAATGATCTTTGTGAATCGGTATGTGAAGGTAGGCATCCTTTAAGTCCACTGTGGTCATGTACTGACCCTCTTGGATCATGGGTAGGATGGTTCGAATAGTTTCCATTTTGAATGATGGAACTCTAAGGAATTTGTTTAAGATCTTTAGGTCCAAGATTGGGTCTGAAGGTTCCCTCTTTCTTGGGAACCACGAACAGATTTGAGTAAAAACCTTGCCCTTGTTCCGTCCGCGGAACTGGGTGGATCACCCCCATTATAAGGAGGTCTTGTACACAGCGTAGAAATGCCTCTTTCTTTATTTGGTTTGCTGATAACCTTGAAAGATGAAATCTCCCTTGTGGAGGAGAAGCTTTGAAGTCCAGAAGATATCCCTGGGATATGATCTCCAATGCCCAGGGATCCTGGACATCTCTTGCCCACGCCTGGGCGAAGAGAGAAAGTCTGCCCCCCAGTAGATCCGTTTCCGGATAGGGGGCAATCCCTTCATGCTGTCTTAGGGGCAGTAGTAGGTTTTCTGGCCTGCTTGCCCTTGTTCCAGGACTGATTATTTTTACAGGCCTGTCTGTAACGAGCAACAGTTCCTTCCTGTTTTGGAGCGGAGGAAGTTGATGCTGCTCCTGCCTTGAAGATTCGAAAGGCACGAAAATTAGACTGTTTGGCCTTTGATTTGGCCCTGTCCTGAGGAAGGGTATGACCCTTACCTCCAGTAATGTCAGCGATAATTTCTTTCAAGCCGGGCCCGAATAAGGTTTGCCCCTTGAAAGGAATATTAAGCAATTTAGATTTAGAAGTCACGTCAGCTGACCAGGATTTAAGCCATAGCGCTCTGCGCGCCTGGATGACGAATCCGGAGTTCTTAGCCGTTAGTTTAGTTAAATGTACAATGGCATCAGAAACAAATGCATTAGCTAGCTTAAGTGCTTTAAGCTTGTCCATGATTTCATCCAATGGAGCTGAGTGAATGGCCTCTTCCAGAGACTCAAACCAGAATGCCGCAGCAGCAGTGACAGGCGCAATGCATGCAAGGGGCTGTAAGATAAAACCTTGTTGAACAAACATTTTCTTAAGGTAACCTTCTAATTTTTTATCCATTGGATCCGAAAAAGCACAACTATCCTCCACCGGGATAGTGGTACGCTTAGCTAAAGTAGAAACTGCTCCCTCCACCTTGGGGACCGTTTGCCATAAGTCCCGTGTAGTGGCGTCTATTGGAAACATTTTCCTAAATATAGGAGGTGGGGAAAAGGGCACACCAGGTCTATCCCACTCCTTGCTAATAATTTCTGTAAGCCTTTTAGGTATAGGAAAAACGTCAGTACACACTGGCACTGCATAGTATCTATCCAGCCTACATAATTTCTCTGGAATTGCAACTGTATTACAGTCATTCAGAGCCGCTAAAACCTCCCCTAGCAATACACGGAGGTTCTCAAGCTTAAATTTAAAATTAGAAATCTCTGAATCCGGTTTCCCTGGATCAGATCAGTCACCCACAGAATGAAGCTCTCCGTCCTCATGTTCTGCAAACTGTGACGCAGTATCAGACATGGCTCTCACAGCACCAGCGCGCTCTGTCCTTATCCCAGAGCTATCGCGCTTGCCTCTTAATTCTGGCAATTTAGATAATACTTCTGTCAGGGTATTATTCATAATAGTGGCCATGTCTTGTAAAGTGATTTGTATGGGCATCCCTGATGTACTTGGCGCCACAATATCACGCGCCTCCTGAGCGGGAGGCGAAGGTACTGACACGTGAGGAGAGTTAGTCGGCATAACTTCACCCTCGTCGTCTGGTGATAATTCTTTTATAGATAAAGACTGACCTTTATTATTTAAAGTGAAATCAATACATTTAGTACACATATTTCTATGGGGCTCCACACTGGCCTTCAAACATAATGAACAAACAGATTCATCTGTGTCAGACATGTTTAAACAGACTAGCAATGAGACTAGCAAGCTTGGAAAACACTTTGAAATAAATTTACAAGCACTAAATAAAACGTTACTGCGCCTTTAAGAAGCACAAAAAATTGTCACAGTTGAAATAACAAAGAACCAAATCAGTTATAGCAACCAAATTTTCACAGTAAATGTATTAAGTTAGCAGAGCATTGCACCCACTTGCAAATGGATGATTAACCCCTTAATACCCAAAACGGATAATATAGAAAAAAACGTTTTTTAACACAGTCAAACACACTGTCACAGGTCTGCTGTGACTGATTACCTCCCTCAAAATGACTTTTGAAGTCCCCTGAGCTCTCTAGAGACGTCCTGTGTCATGCAGGAAGAAAACAGGAAGACAGAGACTGAATTTTTACTGTGCAAAAAAGCGCTAAAATAGGCCCCTCCCACTCATATTACAACAGTGGGAAACCTCAGTTAACTGTTTCCATGCAAAAATATAAGTCAGCCATGTGGAAAATTCATGCCCCAATAAATTTTATCACCAAAGTACCTCACAAAAACGATTAAACATGCCAGCAACCGTTTTAAACATCTTTTTCTTTTATTCTTTAAAGAGTATGTATCTCTATGATAAGCCTGATACCAGTCCTTCTACTGTATTTAAGACTTATTACATTACTTCAGTAATAGCAGCATTTTCTTAGTCAAATTCAATTCCTAGAAAATTACTTTACTGTATATACATTAATCAGCCTGATACCAGTCACTTCCACTGCATTTAAGGCTGTACTTGCATAACATCGGTATCAGCAGTATTTTCTTAGTCAATTCCATTCCTTCGAAAAATATTTTACTGCACATACCTTATTTGCAGGGGACCCCGCACGCTATTCCCTTTCTGAAGTTACCCCACTCCTCAGAATGTGCGAGAACAGCCAGTGGATCTTAGTTACTTCTGCTAAGATCATAGAAAATACAGGCAGATTCTTCTTCCAAATACTGCCTGAGGAAAAAAACAGCACACTCCGGTGCCATTTAAAAATAACAAACTTTTGATTGAAGAAATAATTAAGTATAAAACACCACTCTCCTCTCGCGACCTCCATCTATCTTGAGAGTTGCAAGAGAATGACTGGATATGACATGTGAGGGGAGGAGCTATATAGCAGCTCTGCTTTGGGTGATCCTCTTGCAACTTCCTGTTGGGAAGGGAATATATCCCATAAGTAATAGATGATCCGTGGACTGAATACACTTAACAAGAGAAACTGAAGCTTCATTCTTAAAAGCCCACGAAGTGGAGACTGATCTAATAGAATGAGCTGTAATTCTCTGAGGCGGGGCCTGACCCGACTCCAAATAAGCCTGATGTATCAAAAGCTTTAACCAAGATGCCAAGGAAATGGCAGAAGCTTTCTGACCTTTCCTAGACCCTGAAAAGACAACAAAAAGACTAGAAGTCTTCCTGAAATCTTTAGTAGCTTCAACATAATATTTTAAAGCTCTTACAACATCCAAAGAATGTAAGGATATCTCCAAAGAATTCTTAGGATTAGGACACAAAGAAGGAACAACAATTTCTCTATTAATGTTGTTAGAATTCAAAACCTTAGGTAGAAATTTAAATGAAGTACACAAAACTGCCTTATCCTGATGGAAAATCAGAAAAGGAGATTCACAAGAAAGAGCAGATAATTCAGAAACTCTTCTAGCAGAAGAGATGGCCAAAAGGAACAACACTTTCCAAGAAAGTAGTTTAATGTCCAAAGAATACATAGGCCTCTAGTTATCAATCTCCGTATTTACCTGCATTCGCCGGCCCCAATACGCTCGCCTAACATCGCCGCCGCGGACCTGAATACGTTCACCAAATTTATAAAGAAAGCTGTCAAAAAGCCGCGCACCAAGTACGGTGCGATGAGCAGCGGACTGTTACCTGACAGTCATCGATCTCGCTGCTCATCGGCTTCTTCGCAGCTTTCTTGTTACCCTGTCACTAAGCACCCACACTATACTATACAGTTTTACCCCCTAAACCGCCGCTCCTGGATCCTGCCGCAACTATAATAAATATATTAACCCCTAAACCGCCGCTCCCGGACCCCACCGCAACTATAATAAATATATTAACCCCTAAACCGCCGCTCCAGGACCCCGCCGCCACCTACATTATACTTATTAACCCCTAATCTGCCGCCCCCTATACTGCCGCCACCTACATAAAGTTATTAACCCCTATCCTGCCGATCCCGGACCCCGCCGCAACTATAATAAATTGTTTAACCCCTAAACCGCCGCACCCGGAGCCCGCCGCCACCTACATTACATTTATTAACCCCTATCCTGCCCCCCCCCTACACCGCCGCCACTATATTAAATGGTACAATGATTTGCATGACTGGGACATAGTCATACCTGGATACAGGTTATTTAAAAAGTACAGAGTAGGAAGTTGTAGGAACAAATGATGAGGTGGAAAGTATTTGGGTGACTTTGGAAATTGGAGATAAAAATGTTTGTAGAATAGGGGTTGTATATAGGCCTCCATTGCAGGATGAAAAACTGGACAATCTGTTATTAGAAGAAATAACCAAAATGACCATGAAGGGTAAGGTTATATAGTACTGGGGGACTTTAATTTGCCAGGTATAGACTGGAAGATTCCTTCTGCTAGATCAGCTAGAAGCAGGTATATTCTTGAATCTCTGCTAGGGGAATCACTTGAGCAATTAGTCAAGGAACCAACTCGTAAGGAAGCTATATTAGATCTAATACTTACAAACAGTGATACAGTTTCAGATGTGTCTGTAGGTGAGTACTTAGGATCCAGTGATCATCAATCTGTTTGGTTTAGTATTCATGTGCAGGAACTGTCCACCCAGACTAAAACAAAAGTTTTAGACTTTAGGACGGCAGATTTTTCATTAATGGGAGAATACCTAAAAAAACTATTTAAAAGGGAAAACTCTTATTACTGGGGTTCAAGAACAGTGGGAATTTGTGAAAGGTGCCATTTTAGATGCAACTGCACACTGTATTAGACATGTCTGTAAAAGTAAAAGAAAGCGGAAACCAATTTGGTTTTCCAAAGAAGTAGCACATGCTGTAAAGACAAAAAGATGATGATATGAAAATATAGAGACTCCAACAAAAAAAGACTAAGCAGTTAATTAGGAAGGTTAAAGCTCATGCAGAAGAGAAGATAGCACAGTCAGTAAAACATGGGGACAAAACATTCTTTAGATATATCAGTGAAAGAAGAAAAAATAAGGTAGGAATAGTAAAATTGAAATCAGTTGATGGTAGAATAATAGAAGGAGATAAGCAGATTGCAGACTGTCTCAATGATTACTTCTGTTTTCACAAAAGATTGTGAAGATACAATGTCTACATTAAGGGATGCTACGAAAAATAGAAACAAGCTTAACAGTAATCTTTTTACAGAGGATGAGGTTTTGTTAGCATTATCAAAAATAAATGTTAAAAAGGCAGTGGGTCCTGATAATATTCATCCAAGGGTTTTAAAAGAACTTTGATCAATGCTTACTGTCCCATTAACTGATCTGTTTAATCAGTCACTATTAACAGGAGCTGTCCCAGATGATTGGAGAATAGCAAATGTAATACCTCTTCATAAAAAGGGCAGTAGAGAAGAATCTGGCAACTACAGGCCAGTTAGTTTAACTTCAGTAGTAGGGAAATTAATGGAAAGCCTCTTAAAAGAAATAATTATGACTTACATAAAGACAAACAATTTAGAGGACCAAAATCAGCATGGTTTTACTTCAGGGAGATCATGTCCGACTAATCTAATTGACTTCTTTGATTATGTAACAAAAGTATTAGACAAGGGTGGAGCAGTTGATGTAGCATATCTAGATTTCAGCAAAGCATTTGACACCGTCCCACACAATAAACTAATTCACAAACTGTATCTCCTTGGTCTAGATTCAAAAATTGTGAACTGGGTGGAATGCTGGCTTAAGGACAGAAAACAAAGTGTCTTAGTAAATGGAGTTCATTCAGCAGAGGGGGCTGTTACTAGTGGTGTTCCTCAGGGGTCAGTTCTGGGGCCTGTTTTGTTTAACATATTTACCTGCAATATCAGCAAAGGGCTACAGGGGAAAGTATGTCTCTTTGCAGATGATACAAAAATTTGTAACAGAGTGGATGTTCCAGGGGGGTAGACAAAATGAGAAGTGATATACAACAATTGGAGGATTGGACAAACGACTGGGATCTAAAGTTTAACACAGCAAAGTGTAAAATAATGCATTTAGGGAAGAAAAATCCAAATGTTAATTACAGACTCAATGACACTTTACTGACTGTTACAGATGAGGAACAGGACTTGGGAATTATTATTTCAGATGATTTAAAACTTAGTAAACAATGTAGTAATGCAGCGAGTAAGGCTAGCAGAATGCTTGGATGTATTGGTAGAGGTATTTGCAGCAGAAATAGTAAGGTTCTTATGCCACTTTATAGATCATTAGTTAGGCCTCATCTTGAGTATTGTGTGCAGTTCTGGAGGCGATATTAAACTTGAATCTGTGCAAAGGAGGGCTACCAAAAACATAATTTATGTAAGAACTTACCTGATAAATTCATTTCTTTCATATTAACAAGAGTCCATGAGCTAGTGACGTATGGGATATACATTCCTACCAGGAGGGGCAAAGTTTCCCAAACCTTAAAATGCCTATAAATACACCCCTCACCACACCCACAAATCAGTTTAACGAATAGCCAAGAAGTGGGGTGATAAGAAAAAAAGTGCGAAGCATATAAAATAAGGAATTGGAATAATTGTGCTTTATACAAAAAAATCATAACCACCACAAAAAAGGGTGGGCCTCATGGACTCTTGTTAATATGAAAGAAATGAATTTATCAGGTAAGTTCTTACATAAATTATGTTTTCTTTCATGTAATTTACAAGAGTCCATGAGCTAGTGACGTATGGGATAATGACTACCCAAGATGTGGATCTTTCCACACAAGAGTCACTAGAGAGGGATAAAATAAAGACAGCCAATTCCTGCTGAAAATAATCCACACCCAAAATAAAGTTTAACGAAAAACATAAGCAGAAGATTCAAACTGAAACCGCTGCCTGAAGAACTTTTCTACCAAAAACTGCTTCAGAAGAAGAAAATACATCAAAATGGTAGAATTTAGTAAAAGTATGCAAAGAGGACCAAGTTGCTGCTTTGCAGATCTGGTCAACCGAAGCTTCATTCCTAAACGCCCAGGAAGTAGATACTGACCTAGTAGAATGAGCTGTAATTCTCTGAGGCGGAATTTTACCCGACTCAACATAGGCAAGATGAATTAAAGATTTCAACCAAGATGCCAAAGAAATGGCAGAAGCTTTCTGGCCTTTCCTAGAACCGGAAAAGATAACAAAAAGACTAGAAGTCTTACGGAAAGATTTCGTAGCTTCAACATAATATTTCAAAGCTCTAACAACATCCAAAGAATGCAACGATTTCTCCTTAGAATTCTTAGGATTAGGACATAATGAAGGAACCACAATTTCTCTACTAATGTTGTTGGAATTCACAACTTTAGGTAAAAATTCAAAAGAAGTTCGCAACACCGCCTTATCCTGATGAAAAATCAGAAAAGGAGACTCACAAGAAAGAGCAGATAATTCAGAAACTCTTCTAGCAGAAGAGATGGCCAAAAGGAACAAAACTTTCCAAGAAAGTAATTTAATGTCCAATGAATGCATAGGTTCAAACGGAGGAGCTTGAAGAGCTCCCAGAACCAAATTCAAACTCCAAGGAGGAGAAATTGACTTAATGACAGGTTTTATATGAACCAAAGCTTGTACAAAACAATGAATATCAGGAAGAATAGCAATCTTTCTGTGAAAAAGAACAGAAAGAGCGGAGATTTGTCCTTTCAAAGAACTTGCGGACAAACCCTTATCTAAACCATCCTGAAGAAACTGTAAAATTCTCGGTATTCTAAAAGAATGCCAAGAAAAATGATGAGAAAGACACCAAGAAATATAAGTCTTCCAGACTCTATAATATATCTCTCGAGATACAGATTTACGAGCCTGTAACATAGTATTAATCACGGAGTCAGAGAAACCTCTTTGACCAAGAATCAAGCGTTCAATCTCCATACCTTTAAATTTAAGGATTTCAGATCCGGATGGAAAAAAGGACCTTGCGACAGAAGGTCTGGTCTTAACGGAAGAGTCCATGGTTGGCAAGATGCCATCCGGACAAGATCCGCATACCAAAACCTGTGAGGCCATGCCGGAGCTATTAGCAGAACAAACGAGCATTCCCTCAGAATCTTGGAGATTACTCTTGGAAGAAGATCTAGAGGCGGAAAGATATAGGCAGGATGATACTTCCAAGGAAGTGATAATGCATCCACTGCCTCCGCCTGAGGATCCCGGGATCTGGACAGATACCTGGGAAGTTTCTTGTTTAGATGAGAGGCCATCAGATCTATCTCTGGGAGCCCCCACATTTGAAAAATCTGAAGAAATACCTCTGGGTGAAGAGACCATTCGCCCGGATGCAACGTTTGGCGACTGAGATAATCCGCTTCCCAATTGTCTACACCTGGGATATGAACCGCAGAGATTAGACAGGAGCTGGATTCCGCCCAAACCAAAATTCGAGATACTTCTTTCATAGCCAGAGGACTGTGAGTCCCTCCTTGATGATTGATGTATGCCACAGTTGTGACATTGTCTGTCTGAAAACAAATGAACGATTCTCTCTTCAGAAGAGGCCAAAACTGAAGAGCTCTGAAAATTGCACGGAGTTCCAAAATATTGATCGGTAATCTCACCTCCTGAGATTCCCAAACTCCTTGTGCCGTCAGAGATCCCCACACAGCTCCCCAACCTGTGAGACTTGCATCTGTTGAAATTACAGTCCAGGTCGGAAGAACAAAAGAAGCCCCCTGAATTAAACGATGGTGATCTGTCCACCACGTTAGAGAGTGTCGAACAATCGGTTTTAAAGATATTAATTGATATATCTTCGTGTAATCCCTGCACCATTGGTTCAGCATACAGAGCTGAAGAGGTCGCATGTGAAAACGAGCAAAGGGGATCGCGTCCGATGCAGCAGTCATAAGACCTAGAATTTCCATGCATAAGGCTACCGAAGGGAATGATTGAGACTGAAGGTTTCGACAAGCTGTAATCAATTTTAGACGTCTCTTGTCTGTTAAAGACAGAGTCATGGACACTGAATCTATCTGGAAACCCAGAAAGGTTACCCTTGTTTGAGGAATCAAAGAACTTTTTGGTAAATTGATCCTCCAACCATGATCTTGAAGAAACAACACAAGTCGATTCGTATGAGACTCTGCTAAATGTAAAGACTGAGCAAGTACCAAGATATCGTCCAAATAAGGAAATACCACAATACCCTGTTCTCTGATTACAGACAGAAGGGCACCGAGAATCTTTGTGAAAATTCTTGGAGCTGTAGCAAGGCCAAACGGTAGAGCCACAAATTGGTAATGCTTGCCTAGAAAAGAGAATCTCAGGAACTGATAATGATCTGGATGAATCGGAATATGCAGATATGCATCCTGTAAATCTATTGTGGACATATAATTCCCTTGCTGAACAAAAGGCAATATAGTCCTTACAGTTACCATCTTGAACGTTGGTATCCTTACATAACGATTCAATAATTTTAGATCCAGAACTGGTCTGAAGGAATTCTCCTTCTTTGGTACAATGAAGAGATTTGAATAAAACCCCATCCCCTGTTCCGGAACTGGAACTGGCATAATTACTCCAGCCAACTCTAGATCTGAAACACAATTCAGAAATGCTTGAGCTTTCACTGGATTTACTGGGACACGGGAAAGAAAAAATCTCTTTGCAGGAGGTCTCATCTTGAAACCAATTCTGTAACCTTCTGAAACAATGTTCTGAATCCAAAGATTGTGAACAGAATTGATCCAAATTTCTTTGAAAAAACGTAACCTGCCCCCTACCAGCTGAACTGGAATGAGGGCCGTACCTTCATGTGAACTTAGAAGCAGGCTTTGCCTTTCTAGCAGGCTTGGATTTATTCCAGACTGGAGATGGTTTCCAAACTGAAACTGCTCCTGAGGACGAAGGATCAGGCTTTTGTTCTTTGTTGAAACGAAAGGAACGAAAACGATTGTTAGCCCTGTTTTTACCTTTAGATTTTTTATCCTGTGGTAAAAAAGTTCCTTTCCCACCAGTAACAGTTGAAATAATAGAATCCAACTGAGAACCAAATAATTTGTTTCCCTGGAAAGAAATGGAAAGTAGAGTTGATTTAGAAGCCATATCAGCATTCCAAGTCTTAAGCCATAAAGCTCTTCTGGCTAAAATAGCCAGAGACATAAACCTAACATCAACTCTAATAATATCAAAAATGGCATCACAGATAAAATTATTAGCATGCTGGAGAAGAATAATAATATCATGAGAATCACGATTTGTTACTTGTTGCGCTAGAGTTTCCAACCAAAAAGTTGAAGCTGCAGCAACATCAGCCAATGATATAGCAGGTCTAAGAAGATTACCTGAACACAGATAAGCTTTTCTTAGAAAAGATTCAATTTTTCTATCTAAAGGATCCTTAAACGAGGTACCATCTGACGTAGGAATGGTAGTACGTTTAGCAAGGGTAGAAATAGCCCCATCAACTTTAGGGATTTTGTCCCAAAATTCTAACCTGTCAGGCGGAACAGGATATAATTGCTTAAAACGTTTAGAAGGAGTAAATGAATTACCCAATTTATCCCATTCTTTGGAAATTACTGCAGAAATAGCATTAGGAACAGGAAAAACTTCTGGAATAACCGCAGGAGCTTTAAAAACCTTATCCAAACGTATAGAATTAGTATCAAGAGGACTAGAATCCTCTATTTCTAAAGCAATTAGTACTTCTTTAAGTAAAGAGCGAATAAATTCCATCTTAAATAAAACATAATTTATGTAAGAACTTACCTGATAAATTCATTTCTTTCATATTAGCAAGAGTCCATGAGCTAGTGACGTATGGGATATACATTCCTACCAGGAGGGGCAAAGTTTCCCAAACCTTAAAATGCCTATAAATACACCCCTCACCACACCCACAATTCAGTTTAACGAATAGCCAAGAAGTGGGGTGATAAGAAAAAAGTGCGAAAGCATATAAAATAAGGAATTGGAATAATTGTGCTTTATACAAAAAAATCATAACCACCACAAAAAAAGGGCGGGCCTCATGGACTCTTGCTAATATGAAAGAAATGAATTTATCAGGTAAGTTCTTACATAAATTATGTTTTCTTTCATGTAATTAGCAAGAGTCCATGAGCTAGTGACGTATGGGATAATGACTACCCAAGATGTGGATCTTTCCACACAAGAGTCACTAGAGAGGGAGGGATAAAATAAAGACAGCCAATTCCTGCTGAAAATAATCCACACCCAAAATAAAGTTTAATGAAAAAACATAAGCAGAAGATTCAAACTGAAAACGCTGCCTGAAGTACTTTTCTACCAAAAACTGCTTCAGAAGAAGAAAATACAACAAAATGGTAGAATTTGGTAAAAGTATGCAAAGAGGACCAATTTGCCGCTTTGCAAATCTGATCAACCGAAGCTTCATTCCTAAACGCCCAGGAAGTAGAAACTGACCTAGTAGAATGAGCTGTAATCCTATGAGGCGGAGTCTTACCCGACTCAACATAGGCAAGATGAATTAAAGATTTCAACCAAGATGCCAAAGAAATGGCAGAAGTTTTCTGGCCTTTCTAAAACCGGAAAAGATAACAAATAAACTTGAAGTCTTTCGGAAAGACTTAGTAGCTTCAACATAATATTTCAAAGCTCTAATAACATCCAAAGAATGCAACGATTTCTCCTTAGAATTCTTAGGATTAAGACATAATGAAGGAACCACAATGTCTCTACTAATGTTGTTGGAATTCACAACTTAGGTAAAAATTCAAAAGAAGTTCGCAACACCGCCTTATCCTGATGAAAAATCAGAAAAGGAGACTCACAAGAAAGAGCAGATAATTCAGAAACTCTTCTGGCAGAAGAGATGGCCAAAAGGAACAAAACTTTCCAAGAAAGTAATTTAATATCCAATGAATGCATAGGTTCAAATGGAGGAGCTTGAAGAGCCCCCAAAACCAAATTCAAACTCCAAGGAGGAGAAATTGACTTAATGACAGGCTTTATACGAACCAAAGCTTGTACAAAACAATGAATATCAGGAAGAATAGCAATCTGTCTGTGAAAAAGAACAGAAAGAGCAGAGATTTGACCTTTCAAGGAACTTGCGGACAAACCCTTATCTAAACCATCCTGAAGAAACTGTAATATTCTCGGTATTCTAAAAGAATGCCAAGAAAAATGATGAGAAAGACACCAAGAAATATAAGTCTTCCAGACTCTATAATATATCTCTCTGGATACAGATTTACGAGCCTGTAACATAGTATTAATCACAGAGTCAGAGAAACCTCTTTGACCAAGAATCAAGCGTTCAATCTCCATACCTTTAAATTTAAGGATTTCAGATCCTGATGGAAAAAAGGACCTTGAGACAAAAGGTCTGGTCTTAACGGAAGAGTCCACGGTTGGCAAGAGGCCATCCGGACAAGATCCGCATACCAAAACCTGTGAGGCCATGCCGGAGCTACCAGCAGAACAAACGAGCATTCCTTCAGAATCTTGGAGATTACTCTTGGAAGAAGAACTAGAGGCGGAAAGATATAGGCAGGATGATACTTCCAAGGAAGTGATAATGCATCCACTGCCTCCGCCTGAGGATCCCGGGATCTGGGCAGATACCTGGGAAGTTTCTTGTTTAGATGAGAAGCCATCAGATCTATTTCTGGAAGTTCCCACATTTGAACAATCTGAAGAAATACCTCTGGGTGAAGAGACCATTCGCCCGGATGCAACGTTTGGCGACTGAGATAATCCGCTTTCCAATTGTCCATACCTGGGATATGAACCGCAGAGATTAGACAGGAGCTGGATTCCGCCCAAACCAAAATTCGAGATACTTCTTTCATAGCCAGAGGACTGTGAGTCCCTCCTTGATGATTGATGTATGCCACAGTTGTGACATTGTCTATCTGAAAACAAATGAACAACTCTCTCTTGAGAAGAGGCCAAGACTGAAGAGCTCTGAAAATTGCACGGAGTTCCAAAATATTGATCGGAAATCTCACCTCCTGAGATTCCCAAACCCCTTGTGCCGTCAGATACCCCCACACAGCTCCCCAACCTGTAAGACTTGCATCTGTTGAGATTATAGTCCAGGTCGGAAGAACAAAGAAGCCCCCTGAACTAAACGATGGTGATCTGTCCACCATGTCAGAGAGTGTTGTAAAATCGGTTTAAAGATATTAATTGAGATATCTTTGAGTAATCCCTGCACCATTGGGTCAGCATACAGAGCTGAAGAGGTCGCATGTGAAAACGAGCAAAGGAGATCGCATCTGATGCGACAGTCCTAAGACCCAACATTTCCATGCATAAGGCTACCAAAGGGAATGATTGTGACTGAAGGTTTTGACAAGCTGATATCAATGTTAAACTTCTCTTGTCTGACAAGGACAGAGTCATAGACACTGAATTTATCTAGAAACCTAAAAAGGTTACCCTTGTCTGAGGAATCAATGAACTGAATGGTAAATTGATCCTCCAACCATGAAATTGAAGAAACAACACAAGTCGATTCGTATGAGATTCTTCGAAAATGAGAAGACTGAGCAAGTACCAAGATATCGTCCAAATAAGGAAATACCAAAACCCTATTCTCTGATTACAGAAAAAAGGGGGCACCGAGAACCTTTGAAAAAAATTCTTGGAACTGAGGCTAGGCCAAACGGTAGAGCCACAAAACTGGTAATGCTTGTCTAAAAAGAGAATCTCAGACACTAAAAGTGATCTGGATGAATCGGAATATGCAGATACACATCCTGTAAATCTATTGTAGACATATAATGCCCTTGCTAAACAAAAGGCAGGATAGTCCTACAGTAACCATCTTGAATGTTGGTATCCTAACATAACGATTCAATAATGACAGATCCGGAACTGGTCTGAAGGAATTGACCTTCTTTGGTACAAATGAAGAGATAAAATAAAACCCCAGCCCCTGTTCCAGAACTGGAACTGGCATAAATACTCCAGCCAACTCTAGATCTGAAACACATTACAGAAATGCTGAGCCTTTGCTGTGTTAACTGGGACACGGGAAAGAAAAGAATCTCTTAGCAGGAGGCCTTAACTTGAAGCCAATTCTGTACCTTTCTGAAACAATGTTTCTGAAACCAGAGATTAAGAACGGAATTGGTCCAAATTTCTTTGAAGAAAACGTAATCTGCCCCATACCAGCTGAGCTGGAATAAGGGCCGCACCTTCATAGGTACTTAGGAGCTGGCTATAGGTTTCTATAAGGCTTGGATAAATTCCAAACTGGAAATAGTTTCCAAACTGATACCGCTCCTGAGGATGAAGGATCAGGCTTTTGTTCCTTGTAAGGAAAGGAACTAAAATGATTATTTACCCTGGAAAGAAAGGGAAAGTAAAGATGACTTAGAAGACATGTCAGCATTCCAAGTTTAATCCATAAAGCTTCTCTAGCTAAAATAGCTAGAGACATATACCTGACATCAACTCTAATGATATCAAAAGATGGTATCACCAATAAAATTATTAGCATGTTATAGAATAATAATAATGCTATAAAATTATGATCTGTTACTTGTTGCTCTAAAGCTTCTAATCAAAAAGTTGAAGCTGCAGCAACATCCGCTAAAAATATAGCAGGTCTAAGAAGATTACCTGAACATAAGTAAGCTTTTCTTAGAAAGGATTCAATTTTCCTATCTAAAGGATCCTTAAATGAAGTACTATCTGCCGTAGGAATAGTAGTACATTAGCAGGAGTAGAGATAGCCCCATAACCTTAGGGATTTTTGTCTCAAAAAAACTCTAATCTGTCAGATGGCACAGGATATAATTTGCTTAAACGTCTAGAAGGAGTAAATAAATTACCCAAATTATTCCATTCCCTGGAAATTACTTCAGAAATAGCATCAGGGAGATAAAACACTTCTGGAATAACTACAGGAGATTTAAAAACCTTATTTAAACGTTTACATTTAGAATCAAGAGGACCAGAATCCTCTATTTCTAATGCAAATAACACTTCTTTAAGTAAAGAACGAATAAATTCCATCTAGAACAAATACAAAGATTTATCAGCATCAACCTCTGAGACAGAAACCTCTGAACCAGAAGAACCATTATCAGTATCAGAATGATGATGTTCATTTAAAAATTCATCTGAAAAAAGAGAAGTTTTAAAAGACTTTTATGTATACTAGAAGGAAAAATAACAGACATAGCCTTCTTAATGGATTTAAAAAATAAAATCTCTTATGTTATCAGGAACACTCTGAAAATTAGATGTTGACGGAACAGCAACAGGTAATGTAACAGTACTAAAGGAAATTTTATCTGCATTAATAAGTTTGACATGACATGCAATACAAATAACAGCTGGAGAAACAGATACCAAAAGTTTATAGCAGATACACTTAGCTTGGTAGCTCCAGCACTGTGCAGTGACTTTCCTGAAGTGACTTCTGACTCAGTTGCAACGTGGAACATCTTGCAATATGTAAAAGAAAAAAACAACATATAAAGCAAAATTGATCAAATTCCTTAAATGACAGTTTCAGGAATGGGAAAAAATGCCAAAGAACAAGCTTCTAGCAACCAGAAGCAATAAAAAAAAGAGACTTAAATAATGTGGAGACAAAAGTGACGCCCATATTTTTTCGCGCCAAATAAGACGCCCACATTATTTGGCGCCTAAATGCTTTTTGGCGCCAAAAATGACGCCACATCCGGAACGCCGACATTTTTGGCGCAAAATAACGTCAAAGAATGACGCAACTTCCGGCGACACGTATGACGCCGGAAACGGAAATAGAATTTTTGCGCCAAAAAAGTCCGCGCCAAGAATGACGCAATAAAATGAAGCATTTTCAGCCCCCGCGAGCCTAACAGCCCACAGGGAAAAAGACAAATTTTAAGGTAAAAAATGTTAAATTAAAATGCATTATCCCAAATATGAAACTGACTGTCTGAAAAATAAGGAAAGTTGAACATTCTGAGTCAAGGCAAATAAATGTTTGAATACATATATTTAGAACTTTATAAACAAAGTGCCCAACCATAGCTAGGAGTGTCACAGAAAATAAGACTTACTTACCCCAGGACACTCATCTACATATAGCAGATAGCCAAACCAGTACTGAAACGAGAATCAGCAGAGGTAATGGTATATATAAGAGTATATCGTCGATCTGAAAAGGGAGGTAAGAGATGAATCTCTACGACCGATAACAGAGAACCTATGAAATAGACCCCTTAGAAGGAGATCACTGCATTCAAATAGGCAATACTCTCCTCACATCCCTCTGACATTCACTGCACGCTGAGAGGAAAACCGGGCTCCAACTTGCTGCGGAGCGCATATCAACGTAGAATCTAGCACAAACTTACTTCACCACCTCCATCGGAGGCAAAGTTTGTAAAACTGAATTGTGGGTGTGGTGAGGGGTGTATTTATAGGCATTTTAAGGTTTGGGAAACTTTGCCCCTCCTGGTAGGAATGTATATCCCATACGTCACTAGCTCATGGACTCTTGCTAATTACATGAAAGAAATATGAAGATTTATCAGCATCAATCTCTGAGATAGAATCCTCTGAACCAGAAGAGTCCAAAGAATCAGAATGATGGTGTTCATTTAAAAATTCATCTGTAGAGAGAGAAGATTTAAAAGACTTTTTACGTTTACTAGAAGGAGAAATAACAGACAAAGCCTTCTTTATGGATTCAGAAACAAAATCTCTTATGTTATCAGGAACATTCTGCACCTTAGATGTTGAGGGAACTGCAACAGGCAATGGTACATTACTAAAGGAAATATTATCTGCTTTAACAAGTTTGTCATGACAATTATTACAAACAACAGCTGGAGGAATAGCTACCAAAAGTTTACAGCAGATACACTTAGCTTTGGTAGATCCAGCAGGCAGTGATTTTCCTGTAGTATCTTCTGGCTCAGATGCAACGTGAGACATCTTGCAATATGTAAAAGAAAAAACAACATATAAAGCAAAATAGATCAAATTCCTTATAAGACAGTTTCAGGAATGGGAAAGAATGCCAAATATCAAGCTTCTAGCAACCAGAAGCAAATGAAAAATGAGACTGAAATAATGTGGAGACAAAAGCGACGCCCATATTTTTTAGCGCCAAATAAGACGCCCACATCATTTGCCGCCTAAATGCTTTTGGCGCCAAAAATGACGCCACATCCGGAACGCCGACATTTTTGGCGCAAAATAACGTCAAAAAATGACGCAACTTCCGGCGACACGTATGACGCCGGAAACGGAAAAGAATTTTTGCGCCAAAAAAGTCCGCGCCAAGAATGACGCAATAAAATGAAGCATTTTCAGCCCCCGCGAGCCTAACAGCCCACAGGGAAAAAAGTCAAATTTTTGAGGTAAGAAAAATATGATAATTCAATGCATAATCCCAAATATGAAACTGACTGTCTGAAAATAAGGAAAGTTGAACATTCTGAGTCAAGGCAAATAAATGTTTGAATACATATATTTAGAACTTTATAAATAAAGTGCCCAACCATAGCTTAGAGTGTCACAGAAAATAAGACTTACTTACCCCAGGACACTCATCTACATGTTTGTAGAAAGCCAAACCAGTACTGAAACGAGAATCAGTAGAGGTAATGGTAAATATAAGAGTATATCGTCGATCTGAAAAGGGAGGTAAGAGATGAATCTCTACGACCGATAACAGAGAACCTTATGAAATAGACCCCGTAGAAGGAGATCACTGCATTCAATAGGCAATACTCTCTTCACATCCCTCTGACATTCACTGCACGCTGAGAGGAAAACCGGGCTCCAACTTGCTGCGGAGCGCATATCAACGTAGAATCTAGCACAAACTTACTTCACCACCTCCCTTGGAGGCAAAGTTTGTAAAAACTGATTTGTGGGTGTGGTGAGGGGTGTATTTATAGGCATTTTAAGGTTTGGGAAACTTTGCCCCTCCTGGTAGGAATGTATATCCCATACGTCACTAGCTCATGGACTCTTGTTAATTACATGAAAGAAATGGTACATGGTCTAAAAAATAAAACTTACCAGGATAGGCTCAATTACCTAAATATGTATAGCTTAGAGGAGAGAAGGGAAAGAGGTGATATGATAGCAACTTTCAAGTACATTAAAGGGTTTAGTAAAACTGAGGCTGTGGGTATTTTACATAAAATGGAAAATTCAAGCACAAGGGGTCATGAGCTCAAGCTAAAGGGTAGTAGATTCAGGAGTAAATCTATGGAATAAACTTCCTCAAGAGGTAGTAGCAACAAACACTGTGGGAGACTTTAAAAATGCATGGGACAAGCATAAGGCTATCCTACGAACTAGATAAGTTTATACTGTTAGGTAAGGTCGGGCAGACTTGCTGGGCCTATGGCTCTTATCTGCCGTCAATATCTATGTTTCTAATTAACCCCTAAACCTAAGTCTAACCCTAACACCCCCCTAACTTCAATATTATTTAAATTAATCTACATAAATATTCCTATAATTAAATAAATTATTCCAATTTAAAACTAAATACTTACCTATAAAATAAACAATAAGATAGCTACAATATAATTAATAATCACATTGTAGCTATTTTAGGATTTATATTTATTTTACAGGCAACTTTGTATTTATTTTAACAAAGTACAATAGCTATTAAATAGTTATTAACTATTTAATAGCTACCTAGCTAAAATAACTACAAAATTACCTGTAAAATAAATCCTAACTTAAGTTACAATTACACCTAACACTACCCTATCATTAAATAAATAAAATTAATTAACTACAATTACCTAACATTAAATAAAATTAACTAAAATACCAAAACCCCCACTAAATTACAGAAAATAAAAAAAATTACAAGAAGTTTTAAACTAATTACACCTAATCTAAGCCCCCTAATAAAATAAAAAAAAACCCCAAAATAATAAAATTCCCTACCCTAAACTAAATTACAAATAGCCCTTAAAAGGGCCTTTTGCGGGGCATTGCCCCAAAGTAATCAGCTCTTTTACCAGCCCTTAAAAGGGCTTTTTGCGGGGCATTGCCCCAAAGTAATCAGCTCTTTTACCTGAAAAAATAAATAAATACAACCCTCCCAACATTAAAACCCACCACCCATACACCCAACCCTACTCTAAAACCCACCCAATCCCCCCTTAAAAAAACCTAACACTACCCCCTTGAAGATCACCCTACCTTGAGCCTTCTTCCCCCAGCCGGGCACAAACAGTCATCCGATCCGTCCAGAAGTCTTCATCGATTGGAACAGCCAATAGAATGCAAACTCAATCGGATTGAACTTCAATCCGATTTGTTGATTGCATCAGCCAATCAGATTTTTCCTACCTTAATTCCGATTGGCTGATAGAATCCTATCAGCCAATCGGAATTCAAGGGACGCCATTTTGGATGACGTCATTTAAAGGAACCTTCATTCGGTGTTAGGACGTCGATGGAAGAGGATGGCTCTGCGTCGGCTGGATTCAAGATGGCTCTGCTCCGGTTGATTGAAGATAGAAGATACCGCTTGGATGAAGACTTCTGCCGCTTGGAGGACCTCTTTTGCCCGGATTCAATGAAGACTTCTGGACGGATCGGATGACCGCTTGTGCCCGGCTGGGTGAGGATGGCTCAAGGTAGGGTGATCTTCAAGGGGGTAGTGTAAGGTTTTTTTAAGGGGGGATTGGGTGGGTTTTAGAGTAGGTTTGGGTGTGTGGGTGGTGGGTAGTAATGTTGGGGGGTTGTATTTCTTTTTTTTCAGGTAAAAGAGCTGATTACTTTGGGGCAATGCCCCGAAAAAAGCCCTTTTAAGGGCTGGCAAAAGAGCTGATTACTTTGGGGCAATGCACAGCAAAAGGCCCTTTTAAGGGCTATTTGTAATTTAGTTTAGGGTAGGGAATTTTATTATTTTGGGGGGCTTTTTTATTTTATTAGGGGCTTAGATTAGGTGTAGTTAGTTTAAACTTTAAAAAATTTTTATTTTCTGTAATTTAGTTTTTTTTTTGGTACTTTAGTTAATTTTAATTTTATTTAATGTTAGGTAATTGTAGTTAATTAATTTAATGATAGTGTAGTGTTAGGTGTAATTGTAACTTAGGTTAGGATTAATATTTATGGAGATTAATTTAAATAATATTGAAGTTAGGGGGTGCTAGGGTTAGACTTAGGTTTAGGGGTTATTTCATTTAATATAGTGGCGGCGGTGTGGGGGGGGCAGGATAGGGGTTAATAAATGTAATGTAGGTGGTGATGGGCTCCTGGAGCGGCGGTTTAGGGGTTAAACAATTTATTATAGTTGCGGTGGGGTTCCGGGAGCGGCGGTTTATGGGTTAAACAATTTATTATAGTTGCGGAGGGGTCCGGGATCGGCAGGATAAGGTTTAATAACTTTATGTAGGGGCAGCAGATTAGGGGTTAATGGGTATAATGTAGGTGGCGGCGGGGTCCGGGAGCGGCGGTTTAGGGGTTAATAAGTTTAATGTAGGCGGCGGCGGTGTAGGGGGGACAGATTAGGGGTGTTTAGACTCGGGGTAAATGTTAGGTGCAGACACTTCCCATAGGAATCAATGGGATATCGGGCAGCAGCGGACATGAGCTCTCGCTGCTGTCAGACTCCCATTGATTCCTATGGGATCGTATGCTGGCCCGGAATAGTGGCGAGCATACCTGCTAGTTCTTTGATAACTAGAAAAAGTAGTCAGATTGTGCCGAACTTGCGTTCGGAACATCTGGAGTGACGTAACCATCGATCTGTGTCGGACTGAGTTTGGCGGATCGTATGGTTATGTCACTAGATTCTACTTTTGCCGGTCTGTAGGGCTTGATAACTACAGCGAATCAGCCTGCGTAATTCCAGCGTATTTGCGGTTAACGGCTTAATAACTAGAAGCCATAGGCTCAAAAGGAGGAGCCTGTAAAGCCTTCAAAACCAAATTAAGACTCCAAGGAGGAGAGATTGATTTAATGACATGCTTGATATGGACTAAAGCCTGTACAAAACAGTGAATATCAGGAAGCTTAGCAATCTTTCTGTGAAATAAAACAGAAAGAGCAGAGATTTGTCCCTTCAAGGAACTTGCAGACAAACCTTTATCCAAACCATCCTGAAGGAACTGTAAAATTCTAGGAATTCTAAAAGAATGCCAGGAGAATTTATGAGAAGAACACCATGAAATATAAATCTTCCAAACTCGATAATCTTCCTAGAAACAGATTTACGAGCCTGTAACATAGTATTAATTACTGAGTCAGAGAAACCTCTATGACTAAACACTAGGCGTTCAATTTCCATACCTTCAAATTTAATGATTTGAGCTCCTGATGGAAAAACGGACCTTGAGACAGAAGGTCTGGTCTTAAAGGAAGTGGCCAAGTTTGGCAACTGGACATCCGGACAAGATCCGCATACCAAAACCTGTGATGCCATGCTGGAGCTACCAGAAACACAGACGATTGTTCCATGATGATCTTGGAGATCACTCTTAGAAGAAGAACTAGAGGCGGAAAGATATAAGCAGGTTGGCAACACCCTTGTCTGAGGAATCAAGAAACTTTTTGGTAAATTGAACCTCCAACAATGTCTTTGAAGAAACAACACTAGTTGATTTGTGTGAGATTCCGCAGAATGTAAAGACTGAGCTAGTACCAAGATATCGTCCAAATAAGGAAACAGCACAATACCCCATTCTCTGATTACATAGAGTAGGGCACCGAGAACCTTTGAAAAGATTCTTGGAGCTGTTGCTAGGGCAAATGGAAGAGTGACAAATTGGTAATGCTTGTCTAGAAAAGAGAATCTCAGAAACCAATAGAGGTCTGGATGAATCGGAATATGAAGATATGCATCCTGTAAGTCTGTCGTGCACATATAATGACCTTGCTGAACAAAAGGCAGAATAGTCCTTATAGTCATCATCTTGAATCATGGCACTCTTACAAAGCGATTCAAAATTTTCAGATCCAGAACTGGCCTCAATGAATTTTCTTTGTTTGGGACAATGAATAGATTTGAATAAAACCCCAGACCCGGTTCCTGAAACGGAACTGGTATGATTACCCCTGAAAGCTCCAGATCTAAAAACACACTTGAGAAAAGCCTGAGCCTTTACTGGATTTGCTGGGATGCATGAGAGAAAAAAATCTTCTCACAGGAGGTCTTACTCTGAATCCTATTTGATACCCTTGAGAGACAATACTCTGAATCCATTGATTTTGGACATAATCTGCCCAAATGTTTTAGAAAAACCTTAATCTGCCCCCCACCAGCTGAGCCGGAATGAGGGCCGCAGCTTCATGCAGACTTGGGGGTTGGCTTTGGTTTTTTAAACGGCTTGGATTTATTCCAACTCGGAGAAGGTTTCCAATTGGAACCAGATTCTTTGGGGGAAGGATTGGGTTTATGTTCCTTATTTTGTCTAAAGGTTAGAAGCTTTAGATTTACCTTTAGGTCTTTTATCCTGAGGCAAAACAAAACTCCCCTCCCCCCAGTGACAGTTGAAATAATTGAATCCAACCGAGAACCAAATAAATTATTACTTTGGAAAGAAAGAGATAGTAATCTAGACTTAGATACCATGTCAGCATTCCAATATTTGAGCCACAAAGCTCTTCTAGCTAAAATAGCTAAAGACATAGATCTAACATCAATTTTGATGATATCCAAAATGGCATCACAGATAAAATGATTAGCATGTTGAAGCAAGCCAACAATGCTAGACAAATCAGGATCCATTTCCTGTTGCGCAAAACTTTCCAAATAAAAGTTGATGCAGCTGCAACATCAGCCATATAAATGGCAGGCCTGAGAAGATAGCCAGAATATAAATAAGCTTTCCTTAGATAAGATTTAAGTTTTCCTATCTAAAGGGTCCTTAAAGGAAGTACTATCTTCCATAGGAATAGTAGTACGTTTAGCAAGAGTAGAAATAGCCCCATCAACTTTGGGGATCTTTTCCCAAAACTCCAATCTAACTGCTGGCAAAGGATACCATTTTTTAAAACTTGAAGAAGGGATAAAAGAAGTACCAGGCTTATTCCATTCCTTAGAAATCATATCAGAAATAGCATCAGGAACTGGAAAAACCTCTGGAGTAACAGGAGGTTTATAAACAGAATTTAAACGTTTACTAGTTTTAGTATCAAGAGGACTAGTTTCTTCAATATCCAAAGTAATGAACACCTCTTAACAAAAAAACGAATATACTTCATTTTAAATAGATAAGTAGATTTGTCAGTGTCAATATCTGAGGTAGGATCTTCTGAATCAGATAGATCCTCATCAGAGGAGGATAATTTAGTATGTTGTCGGTCATTTAAAATTTCATCAACCTTATGAGAAGTTTTAAAAGACCTTTTACGTTTATTAGAAGGCAGAATAGCAGACAAAGCCTTCTGAATAGAATCAGCAATAAAATCTTTTATATTCACAGGGATATCATGTACATTAGATGTTGAAGGAACAACAGGCATAGTACTAGAACTGATGGATATATTCTCTGCATGTAAAAGCTTATCATGACAACTATTACATACCACAGCGGGAGATATAATCTCCACAAATTTACAACAGATACACTTAGCTTTGGTAGAACTGTTATCAGGCAGCAGGGTTCCAACAGTGGTTTCTAAGACAGGATCAGATTGAGACATCTTGCAAACGTAAGAGAAAAAAAACAACATATAAAGCAAAATGATCAATTTCCTTAAATGGCAGTTTCAGGAATGGGAAAAAATGCAAACAGCATAGCCCTCTGACATATAAAAAGGCAAGAGGCATATAGGAAATGGGGTTTTAAATAATGAAATTATTTGACGGCAAGTATGACGCACAACGCAAATTGAATTTTTTTTGGTGCTAACAATATCCGGAAATGAGACACTCACTTCATTGCAGACACACCTTGTACAAGGAAATCGGCGTCAACTAAGATGCTGGAAATGATGAACTTGCGCCACCAGACGTACCTTTGTGCCAAAAAAATTCTTGCGCCAAGAATGACACAATAAACATCAGCATTTTGCGCCTCGCGAGCCTAATTTTGCCCGCGGAAATTTAGTGAAAAAGCAGTCAATTTGAAAAAAAGACTAAACCCCAGGTAAGAAAAATATTTTCCTAAATATGTTTTTTCCCAAATATGAAACTGAATAGTCTGCAAAAGGAAATATACATAAACCTGCCTCATGGCAAACATAAGTACAATACATATATTTAGAACTTTATATTAATACATAAAGTGACAAACCATAGCTGTGAGAGCGTCTTAAGTAATGAAAACATACTTACCGAAAGACAACCATCCACATATAGCAGATAGCCAAACCAGTACTGAAACGGTCATCAGTAGAGGTAATGGAATATGAGAGTATATCGTCGATCTGAAAAAGGGAGGTAGGAGATGAATCTCTATGACCGATAACAGAGAACCTATGAAAAGATTTCCCGCAAGGAAAACCATAGAATTCAATAGCTAATACTCCCTTCACATCCCTCTGACATTCACTGTACTCTGAGAGGAATCGGGCTTCAAAATGCCGAAAAGCGCATATCAACATAGAAAATCAAACACAAACTTACTTCACCACCTCTATAGGAGGCAAAGTTTGTAAAACTGAATTGTGGGTGTGGTGAGGGGTGTATTTATAGGAATTTTGAGGTTTGGGAAACTTTCCCCCTCCTGGTAGGATTGTATATCCCATACGTACGTCACTAGCTCATGGACTCTTTCCAATTACATGAAAGAAATTTATCTAAACATAAAAAAAAGGACTCTTAACAAAGAACAAGCAAACTCTTTGGAAAATTTAATTCCCAACAATACTGTTAAACACAATATAAAACTATAGGAAAAATTGGAGCTTAACCCAAAATATCATCAATACTGAATAGTCTGCAAAAGGAAATATACATAAACCTGACTCATGGCAAATATAAGTACAATACATATAGATAGAACTTTATATTAATACATAAAGTGCCAAACCATAGCTGTGAGAGTGTCTTAAGTAATGAAAACATACTTACCGAAAGACACCCATCCACATATAGCAGATAGCCAAACCAGTACTGAAACGGTCATCAGTAGAGGTAATGGAATATGAGAGTATATCGTCGATCTGAAAAAGGGAGGTAGGAGATTAATCTGAAACAGTAACATGGCCGTTTAAGTGTGACAGACAGTAGCATCGCTTCTGACATGGACTTGAGTAAAGAAAGCAGGCAGCGAAACTCGTCAACGCTGATTGCTTATGGAGCTGTTAATATGAGTCGGGATGGTTTCGCAGAAAGACTCTCCCTGCATCTCCGGACTCTAACTGTTACCCATGCTCTCACTGAGAGGTTTACAGGACTACTTAAAACTCCAGTCCCATCTCAAAGAATACTACCCTCGATAAGAGACTACTCCGAAATCTTTTGACACTTCTCTGCCAACCTCCTGTTACGAAAGGCAAAGAATGACTGGGGGATGAGGGGAGTGGGGGAGGTATTTAAGCCTTTGGCTGGGGTGTCTTTGCCTCCTCCTGGTGGCCAGGTTCTGAATTCCCAAAAGTAATGAATGCAGCTGTGGCCTCTCCCCGTTTAAAAAGAAAAGTGTATTATTCACACCAGGGGTATATTATTATTATAATAAAACAATCTTGACTACTGCCTTTGGCACACGCATGATTATCTGGACTCTCTACTACTTGTCTTTCTCTCGCTCTGTCCTGAAACTTTTCAAGACGCAGCTGCTCAGGTCATAGTCCAATGCTACATCTTCCGGTTTTAACTTCAAAATTCTTCTCCACTTTTCAAGGATATTTGCTCCGCTCCTGTTTATAACTTTAAACTCATATTGTCGCTCATGTTTTTTACTGTCTGCTCAAGAAAGTCTTCACTGCCCTAAAGTCTCAAAGCTTCTGCCCATTGTTTCATTCCTATGGCTCTTTGGGTATCCATGTCCCCTCTTCAAAAATGTTTACCTATCATGTTTTAAGTCAGCACTTTAAAAGGGGCATAAAACATTATTAGGAGTGCTACGTATTACATCTATTACAAGAGCCTGGATGACCTGTTCTCACCAATCTTTTTATCCAGTTGCATGCTACTATTTCAAAATAATGAACTAAAAGAGCATTTGTTTACCCCCCCCCCACATAAATTTCACTTGCATTACCAAAAATGGTCCCCTTGGTTCATTAACTGTGAGTCTGGTCTGAGCTTTTTTTATTCTTTATAGTTTGATGGAGACATAAGGTGAAGCAGAGTTGAATATATATATATATATATATATATATATATATATAGCAAAACAGGAAACAGCACTCTCTGGACTTAAGTAAAAAACAAGTAGTTTATTCAGTAACGTTTCGGGGAATGCTCCCCTTCATCAGACCAACAACATACAAGTGAAGCAAACATTTAAGCATACACAAACCCCTCCCCCTAGTGCAAAAAACCGCCAAAAATGGTTGCCATAGCAACCAAACAACCAGTTCAAAGTAAATACATTTACCAATGCAACAATGACATCAAAGAAACCAGATCATTATGGTTAATTAGCATCAGGTCAATTAGCAAATCAACACATCATCCTACCACATAATACACCTGCTGTATATTAGTACTTCTAATACCCCAGTGGCAGTGTGTCCTTTTAAAGAGACATATCACAATATTATTAGCTAAGTACAGGAAAACAAGAATGTGTAGAAAAAAGGGGTTGAAAAAACGTTTAGTTAAACATCGGCACCTCATCATATTGAAATGCAATTCACGTAATGCACTTATAGTTAATGCCTAACTCATAATACCCGTACTACATAGTCAAGGGTCATGTGTACCATTAATGCTATAGACGCCAATAACAGCAAACTCGTTATTCAGATACCTCAAACGATGTGACCGTATTACATGCACAAAGTGTAGCACGACCTATGTAGTCACCCTGTTCAGCATCGGACCAACCTCGCGCTGAATCTAGCACAGTTACTAGCGGAACAACAAGGGTTATGCGCATGCGTGTAAACCCGGCGCAGTCCGGCCCCCAATGCTCCAGCTAGGTACCCAATAGGATAGAAAGGACAAGCCCCCACACCGGACAAACAGAGTTATTAAAATGGCATGGTAAGAGGGTGGGCCCCAAGGTACTACTAAGGGAAGGAAGGGTCCGGGTCATGAACGTAATAAATGCAGCAGGATATGTAGTAGAAGATAGTACAACACACCTAATACCCAGATATCAGGAGTCACCCACTTAGGTGTAGTAACCCAGCTAGTTCAGTCTGACATACACGATGAGATGGGTATATGCGTCTGTCTTTTCTAACCTGTCAGCACCGGTCTTGCGGTCAAGACACCTATTGTCCCTGCATAGGCAATTTTACAGGGTCACATAAAGGTTGTCTATAAGTGTGCGCATGCGTGTCAGCCATGCCCAGTCAATTATTATTGGTATAAGGCAAGGTCCCTGATAGGCCGTATGGGACAAGCCCGTATCCCTGTGTGAGTAACAGTTTTGCTAAGAGATAGGGGGGCAGGGGTCCAAAGTCAAAAGATATGTCGGTCACAGTATGTTTCAGGCTGATGCTATGATTACAGGTTTGCTAGAGTCCGGTGGCCCAGAATTATAAGGATCGCTATAAAGGAAAAGAGACCCCTAAACTAATGTGAATAAATACATAGTACAGGCAGGTCCCATCCCCCTAGGTACAGAAAATACTAGTGCTAACAGGGTTCCGTAGTGCAAGGTTAATAGCACCAGCACTCAGTGATGTGTCAACACTGCGGTGTGCATCAAAAGTAACATCCACTAGTGTACATAACAGAAACAACCTAAATAAGGGTACACCCATTGGGCACCCCTCCTGGAGGGTAAATATGGGCAGAGCCTACAGCCAATCAGCAACCAGACTTCATGAACCCACTGTGGATAAAAGAATGCATACATAGTATCAGATACTACAGCAAGGTCAAGACAAACACCAAAAGGGGCTCCTACAAGTGCCCGAGTTGTGTAACGTGTAACGCCATGCTGCAATGCAAGCAGTTCAAACATCCACACAATAACACAAGCTACAAGATCAAGCATTTCCTTACGTGTACCACAAAATTTGTGGTGTACATGCTGAATTGCAACTGTGGCCTATTCTATATAGGTAAGACGTCAGATGACATTAAGAAAAGGATGGCTAATCACAGGAGTGCCATCCGGACGGCAATTGAGAAAGGCAAGAGTGACCAACCGGTGGCCAGACATTTTATGGAGAAGGGTCACTCTGTGGCGGACCTGAGATTTAAACTCATCGATCATGTACCCCCAATGCCTAGGGGAGGTGACAGGGACACCCGTCTCCTACAGAAGGAGGCCGAGTGGATTTTCAAACTGGACACTATACACCCCAGAGGTTTGAACATGGGGATAGACTGGCATTGTTTTTTATGAACTGAGCTGTTTACGCTTCTAATGTATCTGGTTGTATCTTTCTAAGGGGATTAATATAGTTTGTACAGTATCTGATACTATGTATGCATTCTTTTATCCACAGTGGGTTCATGAAGTCTGGTTGCTGATTGGCTGTAGGCTCTGCCCATATTTACCCTCCAGGAGGGGTGCCCAATGGGTGTACCCTTATTTAGGTTGTTTCTGTTATGTACACTAGTGGATGTTACTATTGATGCACACCGCAGTGTTGACACATCACTGAGTGCTGGTGCTATTAACCTTGCACTACGGAACCCTGTTAGCACTAGTATTTTCTGTACCTAGGGGGATGGGACCTGCCTGTACTATGTATTTATTCACATTAGTTTAGGGGTCTCTTTTCCTTTATAGCGATCCTTATAATTCTGGGCCACCGGACTCTAGCAAACCTGTAATCATAGCATCAGCCTGAAACATACTGTGACCGACATATCTTTTGACTTTGGACCCCTGCCCCCCTATCTCTTAGCAAAACTGTTACTCACATAGGGATAGGGGCTTGTCCCATACGGCCTATCAGGGACCTTGCCTTATACCAATAATAATTGACTGGGCATGGCTGACACGCATGCGCACACTTATAGACAACCTTTATGTGACCCTGTAAAATTGCCTATGCAGGGACAATAGGTGTCTTGACCGCAAGACCGGTGCTGACAGGTTAGAAAAGACAGACGCATATACCCATCTCATCGTGTATGTCAGACTGAACTAGCTGGGTTACTACACCTAAGTGGGTGACTCCTGATATCTGGGTATTAGGTGTGTTGTACTATCTTCTACTACATATCCTGCTGCATTTATTACGTTCATGACCCGGACCCTTCCTTCCCTTAGTAGTACCTTGGGGCCCACCCTCTTACCATGCCATTTTAATAACTCTGTTTGTCCGGTGTGGGGGCTTGTCCTTTCTATCCTATTGGGTACCTAGCTGGAGCATTGGGGGCCGGACTGCGCCGGGTTTACACGCATGCGCATAACCCTTGTTGTTCCGCTAGTAACTGTGCTAGATTCAGCGCGAGGTTGGTCCGATGCTGAACAGGGTGACTACATAGGTCGTGCTACACTTTGTGCATGTAATACGGTCACATCGTTTGAGGTATCTGAATAACGAGTTTGCTGTTATTGGCGTCTATAGCATTAATGGTACACATGACCCTTGACTATGTAGTACGGGTATTATGAGTTAGGCATTAACTATAAGTGCATTACGTGAATTGCATTTCAATATGATGAGGTGCCGATGTTTAACTAAACGTTTTTTCAACCCCTTTTTTCTACACATTCTTGTTTTCCTGTACTTAGCTAATAATATTGTGATATGTCTCTTTAAAAGGACACACTGCCACTGGGGTATTAGAAGTACTAATATACAGCAGGTGTATTATGTGGTAGGATGATGTGTTGATTTGCTAATTGACCTGATGCTAATTAACCATAATGATCTGGTTTCTTTGATGTCATTGTTGCATTGGTAAATGTATTTACTTTGAACTGGTTGTTTGGTTGCTATGGCAACCATTTTTGGCGGTTTTTTGCACTAGGGGGAGGGGTTTGTGTATGCTTAAATGTTTGCTTCACTTGTATGTTGTTGGTCTGATGAAGGGGAGCATTCCCCGAAACGTTACTGAATAAACTACTTGTTTTTTACTTAAGTCCAGAGAGTGCTGTTTCCTGTTTTGCTACATTTCAACTACTCTAGCACCCTGGCCCTTGGAGAACTGTTTGTGAGAGTGCAACTGACTCTTTTTGCCTATATATATATATATATATATGTGTTTTTCTTCCTTTCTCCTCCCCCCTCACCTTAAGCACAAGGGTTGTTCACTATAACAAGATCTGCTTAGACGACATGTAACTTATTTATCTTTCAGACATTAAGTTAATCCATTTTGTGCAGTGGCCAAGTGATCTTTTATGTTAATGTGAGATGAATCCTTTAAAGCATGATTTCTCAACAGCCGTGACAGCCCTGCTGGTGGGCCGCGACCTGACATTCCCCCACTACATATTCTGACAGATCCACCACTCCACACATAATACTGGGCAGGTCTGTCAGAGTGCCATTGCACATGTAGACACACACAAGAGCAACAGCACTATGAAAGACATGACCAGTATTTATTTTGTCTGGAGCTGGTGGATTGGTTATATCGAGAGAACAAAATCGAAAATGGAAGAAATTTGGAAAGTTGTTTAAAATTGCAAGAATTAGCTCAATTAATAAAGGACCAGTAAATAAAGTAAATTTGCATAATTAACAAATGAATGATAAAAAAGACAATGCATTAGCAGTTCAAATGAGTAGATTTTTTTCTGACAAATTTCAAAGTTATGTCTATTTCCACTCTTTTATCATGTGACAACATTCAGCCAATCACAAACAAAGTGGCAGCCAGATTAGTAATGGACTGCCATACCCATGGGGTTAAAGGCTATAGAAACCCATTAGGTTGTGATCAGCTTAGAGGAAGATAACTTTTGTATATATAACGTATATGATTTAATACAAAGTAAACGTTAAATATACTCACGATTTGAGGCCAGTTTATCTGCTCCTCCAAGGGCATTAAAAGCACCATGAATATTTTGAACCTGCAATCAGAGGCAACAATGTAAATCTCGTTTCCATTCAAATTTGAAAACAAACCAACATTATGATATAATCAAGGATCAAAGACATAGTAGGTATAGCCTTTCCTTTCGTTATTTGTGCTAATGTGAATCTACATATGGTAGCACACTTAGAGTACAAAATAAATTTATCATAGAATAAGAAAATTCATTTTTTATTTATAGTCTTTTTATTTTTCAGTTTTGATGCATTTTCATATGAACTTCTGTAAAATTCCTTGTTCTCAGATTTTAATGTAAAATATTTACAAAAGGTAACAAATGTAATTAGTAATTTAACAAAACTAGATCAGACCAATTTGTGATTTTAAGGTTTATATATAAATACCTGTGATAAAAGCAAGAATGCAATAGCAGAGAGAAGATGAAAACATTTTCTTTGCTTCTCCCAAAATCCTGAAATCATTTTATTTATAAAGATTTCATCTTTCTAGCACCCGGGTGTGATTGGTATTTAAGTAGCAAATCAGTGGAAAGCAAAATATGTGATATATGCAACATACCCCTCATATTACGGTTAAGATTGGAAGCTTGTCACTCCCAATAATGGTGTTATGCCTGTGATTTGCATAAACAGCTTGTCAAGCACATAGCTTACATGCACTTGGGAAGCTCACCTGCAAAACATCACCGAAGGACAACTTGTAAATGAAGTGGCTCATATCAGGATTTTGTGGCTGAGCAGTGGCACTGTGAGTTGACACATGGAAATTGCCAGGTACCTGAAAACCAGAACATCAGTACATCAGTCTAGTATAGTAACCCTATCAGTTATTTTTGTCAACAAACCTATGACAAAAAATATTCCTCATTTACATATGTTTCTTTTGTTGATTAAAACTAAAAGTTGAAAAGATGAATATAAAACATGCAATTTAGGAGTTGGTCACACAATCTTGAGCTTGTTTTTGGCACAACGATTTCTGAACCTCAGTCAAAGTTACCTCCTAAAAAACTTCTGCACTTCTGAAAAGCAAGATGTGTTCAGTGAATGCAAGATAAATAAAGCTTAAAAGGATTCCAGAACAGGCATTTTCTTCCATGTTCCTACAGATACAGGTATACCTCACTTTACAGCGCTTCACTTTACAGCGCTTCGCTAATACAGCGCTTTGTGGAGCTGAAGTTCAACCTCCAAAGATTTTGAAATAGTGCTGTAAACATTGTGAGATTGCGAGAAAAGTGACTGGCACCATTTTGTTATGCACAGTTTACTCTGTTTACAGCATTACAGTACAATCTGTGTCTCAGTGCTATCGTCTGGCACATTTTACTACAATAATTGTCACTATTTTACAGGTACAGTATTTATTGAATACTAATTGAATACTGTGCTGTGCTACTGTTAAACTAAACATTTAACTATTGTACCCCTAATATAAGTTAGTTCAAACATGTTTTCAAGTTTTTAAACACACTGGCAAGTTAAAAGATAGCTAAAACCGCCTTGTTTCACTTTAAGGCGGTTTTCACTTTACAGCGGGGCTCCGGTCCCTAACCCGCTGTATGAGCGGGGTATACCTGTATATGTAATATATGTGTATTATTATTATCATCATTTATTTGTAGAGCACCAAGAGATTCTGCAGTGCCAATGCGCTGGCAAACATTTCAGTAGTTAGAATAAATGTACAATAGGGCATCTTTGAATAAAGGTCAGTAATTTGATAAGCACATACTTGTGAAAAGAAACAGTGAAATATTTTGTTAGCATTAAAAATAAGTGTTTTACGTAACAAAAACTACTTGTATTTTTGTTGACTAAATCACAGTTTAGTCTCAACATTGTTCAATTTAGGTTAGTCAGAAAACTAGAACATGTAAAAAGTTATCAATGAAACCTGTTTGACACGTTCTTTGTTAAAAAAAAAAATAAAGAAAAAAATCTCTTATGCACTGCAAATAATTAACATAACACTACAGAAAACCCATTTCTAGAGCACTCAAACATTTTGATTTGAAAACAGGGAATACGGATTTGGTTAATTTGAAGTTACAAAAAGCAAATTGGAAAAAGCCACATCAGCATTCATTCGCCACGACCTTGGGATTTTTGGTTTCTATGACAACCCAGGCCCATATAATACCTATGTCAGAGCTTTTCTGCAATAAGCCAGCATGACTTACATGTTGCTCTCTCCATCTCACAATGTATTCATAATCAATCAGGTAGTTTAAGGTAAATGCTATTCCACAATCAAACCTCTAATGTATTTTGCTACTGGCTAGAGGCTTTGGAGAGGATGATTTGTATTCTAGGAAACCTAGCTCTATAATACTAAGAATCCTTAAATACCTGTAACCATTCATACACTCATACCATATTACAGTGCAATACGTCAGAAAAACACCACTGGGGTAAAAATCAATCTCTAATTTATGTTTTTATGTGATACTTTTAATCTTTCTGGTATTTTTTCCCTTTGCCTACTATCACAGTCATATCAAGGTAGCCCCCCACCACCCCACAAAGTTCTATATTAACCCTGTGAACAAAAATAATAACATTGGGCCCCATGTACTATTGAGCAGGCAGATTAGGTTCCCAATTTGGGAACCTGTCATGTTGTCTTCACAATATATATATTATACATACACACACACACACACATATACATATATATATATATATATATATATACATATATATATATATATATATATATATATACACACACACACATGCATACATACATACACTTTGGAACCCTTCCTAGATAAATACCTTTAAACATGAAAATGAATATTTATTGAAATCTAATATTTTTTCTTCCAATATCCTGAAGTTAAGTGTACTTTGAGCGCAGTTAGTGCGCAAGTGAAAAATCCAGATAGAGCGTCACTTGTAATCTAGCCCTATGTTAATCTTAAGAAAACATAATTTATGTAAGAACTTACCTGATAAATTCATTTCTTTCATATTGGCAAGAGTCCATGAGCTAGTGACGTATGGGATATACATTCCTACCAGGAGGGGCAAAGTTTCCCAAACCTTAAAATGCCTATAAATACACCCCTCACCACACCCACAAATCAGTTTAACGAATAGCCAAGAAGTGGGGTGATAAGAAAAAAAGTGCGAAGCATATAAAATAAGGAATTGGAATAATTGTGCTTTATACAAAAAAATCATAACCACCACAAAAAAGGGTGGGCCTCATGGACTCTTGTTAATATGAAAGAAATGAATTTATCAGGTAAGTTCTTACATAAATTATGTTTTCTTTCATGTAATTAACAAGAGTCCATGAGCTAGTGACGTATGGGATAATGACTACCCAAGATGTGGATCTTTCCACACAAGAGTCACTAGAGAGGGAGGGATAAAATAAAGACAGCCAATTCCTGCTGAAAATAATCCACACCCAAAATAAAGTTTAACAAAAAACATAAGCAGAAGATTCAAACTGAAACCGCTGCCTGAAGAACTTTTCTACCAAAAACTGCTTCAGAAGAAGAAAATACATCAAAATGGTAGAATTTAGTAAAAGTATGCAAAGAGGACCAAGTTGCTGCTTTGCAGATCTGGTCAACCGAAGCTTCATTCCTAAACGCCCAGGAAGTAGATACTGACCTAGTAGAATGAGCTGTAATTCTTTGAGGCGGAATTTTACCCGACTCAACATAGGCAAGATGAATTAAAGATTTCAACCAAGATGCCAAAGAAATGGCAGAAGCTTTCTGGCCTTTCCTAGAACCGGAAAAGATAACAAATAGACTAGAAGTCTTACGGAAAGATTTCGTAGCTTCAACATAATATTTCAAAGCTCTAACAACATCCAAAGAATGCAATGATTTCTCCTTAGAATTCTTAGGATTAGGACATAATGAAGGAACCACAATTTCTCTACTAATGTTGTTGGAATTCACAACTTTAGGTAAAAATTCAAAAGAAGTTCGCAACACCGCCTTATCCTGATGAAAAATCAGAAAAGGAGACTCACACGAAAGAGCAGATAATTCAGAAACTCTTCTAGCAGAAGAGATGGCCAAAAGGAACAAAACTTTCCAAGAAAGTAATTTAATGTCCAATGAATGCATAGGTTTAAACGGAGGAGCTTGAAGAGCTCCCAGAACCAAATTCAAACTCCAAGGAGGAGAAATTGACTTAATGACAGGTTTTATACGAACCAAAGCTTGTACAAAACAATGAATATCAGGAAGAATAGCAATCTTTCTGTGAAAAAGAACAGAAAGAGCGGAGATTTGTTCTTTCAAAGAACTTGCGGACAAACCCTTATCTAAACCATCCTGAAGAAACTGTAAAATTCTCGGTATTCTAAAAGAATGCCAAGAAAAATGATGAGAAAGACACCAAGAAATAAAAGTCTTCCAGACTCTATAATATATCTCTCGAGATACAGATTTACGAGCCTGTAACATAGTATTAATCACGGAGTCAGAGAAACCTCTATGACCAAGAATCAAGCGTTCAATCTCCATACCTTTAAATTTAAGGATTTCAGATCCGGATGGAAAAAAGGACCTTGTGACAGAAGGTCTGGTCTTAACGGAAGAGTCCATGGCTGGCAAGATGCCATCCGGACAAGATCCGCATACCAAAACCTGTGAGGCCATGCCGGAGCTATTAGCAGAACAAACGAGCATTCCCTCAGAATCTTGGAGATTACTCTTGGAAGAAGAACTAGAGGCGGAAAGATATAGGCAGGATGATACTTCCAAGGAAGTGATAATGCATCCACTGCCTCCGCCTGAGGATCCCGGGATCTGGACAGATACCTGGGAAGTTTCTTGTTTAGATGAGAGGCCATCAGATCTATCTCTGGAAGCCCCCACAATTGAACAATCTGAAGAAATACCTCTGGGTGAAGAGACCATTCGCCCGGATGCAACGTTTGGCGACTGAGATAATCCGCTTCCCAATTGTCTACACCTGGGATATGAACCGCAGAGATTAGACAGGAGCTGGATTCCGCCCAAACCAAAATTCGAGATACTTCTTTCATAGCCAGAGGACTGTGAGTCCCTCCTTGATGATTGATGTATGCCACAGTTGTGACATTGTCTGTCTGAAAACAAATGAACGATTCTCTCTTCAGAAGAGGCCAAAACTGAAGAGCTCTGAAAACTGCACGGAGTTCCAAGATATTGATCGGTAATCTCACCTCCTGAGATTCCCAAACTCCTTGTGCCGTCAGAGATCCCCACACAGCTCCCCAACCTGTGAGACTTGCATCTGTTGAAATTACAGTCCAGGTCGGAAGAACAAAAGAAGCCCCCTGAATTAAACGATGGTGATCTGTCCACCACGTTAGAGAGTGCCGAACAATCGGTTTTAAAGATATTAATTGATATATCTTCGTGTAATCCCTGCACCATTGGTTCAGCATACAGAGCTGAAGAGGTCGCATGTGAAAACGAGCAAAGGGGATCGCGTCCGATGCAGCAGTCATAAGACCTAGAATTTCCATGCATAAGGCTACCGAAGGGAATGATTGAGACTGAAGGTTTCGACAGGCTGTAATCAATTTTAGACGTCTCTTGTCTGTTAAAGACAAAGTCATGGACACTGAATCTATCTGGAAACCCAGAAAGGTTACCCTTGTTTGAGGAATCAAAGAACTTTTTGGTAAATTGATCCTCCAACCATGATCTTGAAGAAACAACACAAGTCGATTCGTATGAGACTCTGCTAAATGTAAAGACGGAGCAAGTACCAAGATATCGTCCAAATAAGGAAATACCACAATACCCTGTTCTCTGATTACAGACAGAAGGGCACCGAGAATCTTTGTGAAAATTCTTGGAGCTGTAGCAAGGCCAAACGGTAGAGCCACAAATTGGTAATAGAATTTTTGCGCCAAAAAAGTCCGCGCCAAGAATGACACAATAAAATGAAGCATTTTCAGCCCCCGCGAGCCTAACAGCCCACAGGGAAAAAAGTCAAATTTTTGAGGTAAGAAAAAATATGATAATTTAAAGCATAATCCCAAATATGAAACTGACTGTCTGGAAATAAGGAAAGTTGAACATTCTGAGTCAAGGCAAATAAATGTTTGAATACATATATTTAGAACTTTATAAATAAAGTGCCCAACCATAGCTTAGAGTGTCACAGAAAATAAGACTTACTTACCCCAGGACACTCATCTACATGTTTGTAGAAAGCCAAACCAGTACTGAAACGAGAATCAGTAGAGGAAATGGTAAATATAAGAGTATATCGTCGATCTGAAAAGGGAGGTAAGAGATGAATCTCTACGACCGATAACAGAGAACCTTATGAAATAGACCCCGTAGAAGGAGATCACTGCATTCAATAGGCAATACTCTCCTCACATCCCTCTGACATTCACTGCACGCTGAGAGGAAAACCGGGCTCCAACTTGCTGCGGAGCGCATATCAACGTAGAATCTAGCACAAACTTACTTCACCACCTCCCTTGGAGGCAAAGTTTGTAAAACTGATTTGTGGGTGTGGTGAGGGGTGTATTTATAGGCATTTTAAGGTTTGGGAAACTTTGCCCCTCCTGGTAGGAATGTATATCCCATACGTCACTAGCTCATGGACTCTTGTTAATTACATGAAAGAAAATAAGATTTACATGTTTTTTAAAAATATTATGGTGCTGGGGTACTTCCGGTAGCGGTCAACTAATCGGTCGCAAAAAATCTGGCTCCTGCAGAGGTCTGCTTAAATTGTGAAATATATCCGTTTTGATGCAGCACTCATAATTGCTTCCAGCACTTAAATGTATAGGAAGATTCCACGTAACGAACGATATAACAATTTTGAAGATTGGTGACCTCATAATGGAGAAAAGTCAGCAGCAAGACCTTGCATTATGTAAGATTTCTCAGTTGGCAAGGTACCGCCGAGTTAACCCTCAGTTGCAACCCCCCTCTCTACAAGAGAGGTTATCTATGCACATTCTATTTAACAAGTTTACAACTCTGTGGATTGTAATGTTATCATTTTGGATCTTTATGGAACTTTAATGAAGAGATTGGATACTCTGGATATGTGCAGTGCTAATAATATGGCGGAGGAGACCACATGGGAGAGGGAACTGCAATTTCTGACCAACCTAAAATGTTAAATGTGGAGTCAAGTTTAAAGGCTGCAACGACTTCTTTGATGGCAGCAGCTAAACAGAAGCTGGAAGGTCCATCTCTAAAAGAACCGGAGAATACGGAGCTTAAAGGGACACTGAACAAAATTTTTTATTTTGTGATTCAGATAGAACATACAATTTTAAGCAACTCTCTAATTTACTCCTATTATCAAATTTTCTTCATTCTCTTGGTATCTTTATTTGAAATGCAAGAATGTAAGTATAGATGACGGCCCATTTTTGGTGAACAACCTGGGTTGTTCTTGCTGATTGGTGGATAAATTCATCCACCAATAAAAAATTGCTGTCCAGAGTTCTGAACCAAAAAAAAAAACAAAAAAAAGCTTAGATGCCTTCTTTTTCAAATAAAGATAGCAAAGGAACAGAGAAAAATTATTAGGAGTAAATTATAAAGTTGCTTAAAAATTGCATGCTCTATCTGAATCACGAAAGAAAAAATTTGGGTTCAGTGTCCCTTTAATGTTATGGATGTTGCATCAGAAGCCAATATCGCTCTCCTCAGGAGGGACCTACAGAAGCTTATACATATATATATATATATATATATATATACATACATATATACACACACATACACACATACATATATATAACATAATTTATGTAAGAACTTACCTGATAAATTCATTTCTTTCATATTGGCAAGAGTCCATGAGCTAGTGACGTATGGGATATACAATCCTGCCAGGAGGGGCAAAGTTTCCCAAATCTCAAAATGCCTATAAATACACCCCTCACCACACCCACAATTCAGTTTAATGAATAGCCAAGTAGTGGGGTGATAAAGAAAGGAGCAAAAAGCATCAACAAAGGAATTTGGAAATAATTGTGCTTTATACAAAAAAATCATAACCACCATAAAAAAGGGGTGGGCCTCATGGACTCTTGCCAATATGAAAGAAATTAATTGATGAGCTAAGTTCTTACATAAATTATGTTTTCATTCATGTAATTGGCAAGAGTCCATGAGCTAGTGACGTATGGGCTAGCAATATCCAAGAAGTGGCACTCCACGCAAGAGTCACTAGAGAGGGAGGGATAAAATAAAAACAGCCATTTCGCTGGAAAAAAAAAAAAATCCACAACCTAAATATAAGTTTAGTCTCATAAATAAAAGGAAAAACTTAAATCATAAGCAGAAGAATCAAACTGAAACAGCTGCCTGAAGAACTTTTCTACCAAAAACTGCTTCCGAAGAAGCAAATACATCAAAATGGTACAATTTAGTAAATGTATGCAAAGAAGTTGCTGCTTTGCAAATCTGATCAACTGAAGCTTCATTCTTAAAAGCCCAAGAAGTGGAAACTGATCTAGTAGAATGAGCTGTAATTCTCTGAGGTGGGGCATTAACCGACTCCAAATAAGCTTGATGAATAAAAAGCTTTAACCACGATGCCAAAGAAACGGCAGAAGCCTTCTGACCTTTCCTGGAACCATAAAAAGATAACAAATAGACTAGAAGTCTTCCTGAAATCTTTAGTAGCTTCAACATAATATTTCAGAGCTCTCACCACATCCAAAGAATGTAAAGATCTCTCCAAAGAATTCTTAGGATTAGGACATAAAGAAGGGACAAAAATTTCTCTATTAGTATTGTTAGAATTCACAACCTTAGGTAAGAATTTAAATGAAGTCCACAAAACTGCCTTATCCTGATGAAAAATCAGAAAAGGAGATTCACAAGAAAGAGCAGATAATTCTGAAACTCTTCTAGCAGAAGAGATGGCCAAAAGGAACAACACTTTCCAAGAAAGTAGTTTAATGTCCAAAGAATGCATAGGCTCAAATGGAGGAGCCTGTAAAGCCTTTAAAACCAAATTAAGACTCCACGGAGGATAGATTGATTTAATGACAGGCTTGATACGAACCAAAGCCTGTACAAAACATTGAATATCAGGAAGTTTAGCATTTTTTCTGTGGAATAAAACAGAAAGAGCAGAGATTTGTTCTTTCAAGGAACTTGCAGACAAACCTTTATCCAAACCATCCTGAAGAAACTGTAAAATTCTAGGAATTCTAAAAGAATGCCAAGAGAATTTATGAGGGGAACACCATGAAATGCAAGTCTTCCAAACTCGATAATAAATCTTTCTAGAAACAGATTTACGAGCCTGTAACATAGTATTAATCACTGAATCAGAGAAAGCTCTATGACTAAGCACTAGGCGTTCAATTTCCATACCTTCAAATTTAATGATTTGAGATCCTGATGGAAAAACTGACCTTGAGACAGAAGGTTCGGTCTTAATGGAAGTGGCCAAGGTTGGCAACTGGACATCTGAACAAGATCCGCATACCAAAACCTGTGAGTTCATGCTGGAGCCACCAGCAACACAAACAATTGTTCCATAATGATTTTGGAGATCACTCTTGGAAGAAGAAGAACTGGAGGCGGGAAAATATAAGCAGGTTGATAACACCAAGGAAGTGTCAACGCATCCACTGCTTCCGCCTGAGGATCCCTGGAACTGGACAGGTACCTGGGAAGTTTCTTGTTTTGATGAGATGCCATCAGATCTATTTCTGGAAGACCCCACATCTGAACAATTTGAGAAAACACATCTGGGTGGAGAGACCACTCTCCCAGACGTAAAGTCCGACGACTAAGATAATCCGCTTCCCAATTGTCTATACCTGGGATATGAACCGCAGAAATTAGACAGGAGCTGGATTCCGTCCAAACAAGTATTCGAGATACTTCTTTCATAGCTTGAGGACTGTGAGTCCCACCCTGATGAATGACATATACATCAGTTGTGATATTGTCTGTCTGAAAAGAAATGAACGGTTCTCTCTTCAACAGAGGCCAAGACTGAAGGGCTCTGAAAATCGCACGGAGTTCCAAAATATTGATTGGTAATCTCGCCTCTTGAGATTTCCAAACCCCTTGTGCTGTCAGAGATCCCCAAACAGCTCACTAACCTGAAAGACTCGCATCTATTGTGATCACAGTCCAGGTTGGATGAACGAAAGAGGCCCCTAGAACTATACGATGGTGATCTAACCACCAAGTCAGAGATAGTCGAACATTGTGATTTAAGGATATTAATTGTGATATCCTTGTATAATCCCTGCACCATTGGTTCAGCATACAAAACTGGAGAGGTCTCATATGAAAACGAGCAAAGGGGATCGTGTCCGATGCTGCAGTCATGAGACCTAAAACTGCTATGCACATAGCTACTGAAGGGAATGACTGAGACTGAAGGTTCCGACAGGCTGCAACAAATGTCAAACGTCTCTTGTCTGTTAGATTCAGTGTCCATGACTTTGTCTCTATCTGGAAACCTAAAAAGGTTATCTTTGTCTGAGGAATCAAAGAACTTTTTGGTAAATTGATCCTCCAACCATGTCTTCGAAGAAACAACACTAGTTGATTTGTGTGAGAATCTGCAGAACGTAAAGACTGAGCAAGTATCAAGATATCGTCCAAATAAGGAAATACCGCAATACCCTGCTCTCTAATTACAGAGAGTAGGGCACCTAGAACCTTTGAAAAGATTCTTGGAGCTGTTGCTAGGCCAAAAGGAAGAGCAACAAATTGGTAATGCTTGTCTAGAAAAGAGAATCTCAGGAACTGATAGTGATCTGGATGAATCGGAATATGAAGATATGCATCCTGTAAGTCTATTGTGGACATATAATGCCCTTGCTGAACAAAAGGCAGAATAGTCCTTATAGTCACCATTTTGAAAGTTGGTGCTCTTACATATCGATTCAAAATCTATAGATCCAAAACTGGTCTGAATGAATTTTCTTTCTTTGGGACAATGAATAGATTTGAATAAAATCCCAGACCCCGTTCCTGAAACGGAACTGGCATGATTACCCCTGATAACTCCAGGTCTGAAACACACTTCAGGAAAGCCTGAGCCTTTACTGGGTTTGCTGAAATGCGTGAGAGAAAAAATCTTCTCACAGGCAATATTACTCTGAATCCTATTCTGTATCCCTGAGAGACAATACTCTGAATCCATTGATTTTGGACAGAATTGATCCAAACATATTTGAAAAATTTTAATCTGCCCCCTACCAGCTGAGCTGGAATGAGGGCCGCACCTTCATGCGGACTTGGGGGCTGGTTTTGATCTCTTAAATGGCTTGGATTTATTCCAATTTGAAGAAGGCTTCCAATTGGAAACAGATTCCTTAGGGGAAGGATTTCTGTTCCTTATTTTGTCGAAAGGAACGAAAATGGTTAGAAGCTTTAGATTTACTCTTAGGTCTTTTATCCTGAGGCAAAAAACTCTCTTCCCCCCCAGTGACAGTTGAAAGTATTGAATCCAACTGAGAACAAAATAATTTATTACCTTGGAAAGAAAGAGATAGCAATCTGCACTTAGAAGTCATATCAGCATTCCAAGATTTGAGCCACAAAGCTCTTCTAGCTAAAATAGCTAAAGACATAGATTTAACATCAATTTTGATAATATCAAAAATGACATCACAAATGAAATTATTAGCATGTTGAATCAACTTAACAATGCTAGGCAAATCATGATCCGATACTTGTTGCGCTAAAGTTCCAACCAAAAAGTTTAAGCATCTGCAACATCAGCCAAAGAAATTGCAGGCCTAAGAAGATGACCTGAATATAAATAAGCTTTCCTTAGATAAGACTCAAGTTTCCTATCTAAAGGATCTTTAAAAGAAGTACTATCTTCCGTAGGAATAGTAGTATGTTTAGCAAGAGTAGAGATAGCCCCAACTTTGGTGATCTTTTCCCAAAACTCCAATCTAACTGCTGGCAAAGGATACCATTTTTTAAACCTTGAAGAAGGAATAAAAGAAGTACCAGGCCTATTCCATTCTTTAGAAATCATATCAGAAATAGCATAAGGAACTGGAAAGTCCTCTGGAATAACCACAGGAGGTTTATAAACAGAATTTAAATGTTTACTAGTTTTAATATCAAGAGGACTAGTTTCCGCCATATCTATTGTAATCAACACTTCTTTTAACAAAGAATGAATATACTCTATTTTAAATAAATAAGAGGATTTGTCAGTGTCAATACCTGAGGCAGGATCTTCTGAATCAGATAGATCCTCGTCAGAGAAGGATAATTCAGTATGTTGCTGGTTATTTGAAATTTAATCAACCTTATGAGACGTTTTAAAAGAGCTTTAACGTTTATTAGATGGCGGAATGGCAGACAAAGCCTTCTGAAAAGAATCAGCAATAAATTCTTTTAAATTCACAGGTATATCTTGTGCATTAGATGCTGAGGGAACAGAAACAGGTAATGAACTACTACTGATAGATACATTCTCTGCATGTAAAAGTTATCATGACAACTATTACAAACCACAGCTGGAGGTATAACCCCCACAAGTTTACAACAAATGCACTTAGCTTTGGTAGAACTGTTATCAGGCCGCAGGGTTCCATTAGTGATTTCTGAGACAGGATCAGATTGAGACATCTTGCAAATGTAAGAGAAAAAAACAACATATAAAACAAAATTATCAATTTCCTTATATGGCAGTTTCAGGAATGGGAAAAAATTAAAACAACATAGCCCTCTGACATAGAAAAAAGGCAGGAGGCAAATAGAAACGGGGTCTTAAATAAAGAAAATATTTGGCGGCAAGTATGACGCACAACAAACAGAAAAATATTTTTGGTGCCAAAAACGACACACTTGCGTCATAGATGACGCAACCTTGTGAGAGGACTCGGCGTCAACTAAGACGCCGGAAATGACGAATTTGCGTCAATGAACATAACTTTGCGGCAAAAAAAATCTCGCGACAAGAATGACGCAATAAACTCTGGCATTTTGCGCCCACGAATTTAAAAGACAGTCAACTGGAAAAAGAGACTATACCCCAGGTAAGATTTTTTTTTTTTTTATAAAAAAAAGCATTTCTCAGATATAAAACTGACAGTCTGCAAAAGGAAATATACTGAAAACCTGAATCATGGCAAATATAAGTACAATACATATATTTAGAACGTTATATAAAAACAAAGTGCCAAACCATAGCTGAGAGTGTCTTAAGTAATGAAAACATACTTACCAAAAAACACCCATCCACATATAGCAGATAGCCAAACCAGTACTGAAACGGTTATCAGTAGAGGTAATGGAATATGAGAGTATATAGTCGATCTGAAAAGGGAGGTAGGAGATGAATCTCTACGACCGATAACAGAGAACCTATGAAATAGATATCCCGTGAGGAAAACCATTGCATTCAATAGGTGATACTCCCTTCACATCCCTCTGACATTTACTGTACTCTGAGAGGAATCGGCTTCAAAATGCTGAGAAGCGCATATCAACTTAGAAATCTTAGCACAAACTTACTTCACCACCTCCATAGGAGGCAAAGTTTGTAAAACTGAATTGTGGGCGTGGTGAGGGGTGTATTTATAGGCATTTTGAGGTTTGGGAAACTTTGCCCCTCCTGGTAGGATTGTATATCCCATACGTCACTAGCTCATGGACTCTTGCCAATTACATGAATATATATATATATATATATATATATATATACATATACACACACACACACACACACATACACACACACACACAGTTGTATGCAAAAGTTTAGGCACCCCTGACAATTTCCATGATTTTCATTTATAAATTATTGGGTGTTTGGATCAGTAATTTCATTTTGATCTAACAAATAACTGAAGGAAACAGTAATATTTCAGTAGTGAAATGAGGTTTATTGGATTAACAGAAAATGTGCAATATGCATCCAAACGAAATTAGACAGGTGCATAAATTTGGGCATCAATATTTAGTAGAGCCTCCTTTATCAGAAATAACAGCCTCTAGACGCTTCCTATAGCCTGTAATGAGTGTCTGGATTCTGGGTGACGGTATTTTGGACCACTCCTTCTTGTAAAACATCTCCAGTTCAGTTAGGTTTGATGGTTGCCGAGCATGGACAGCCCGCTTCAAATCACTCCACACATTTCTTTTTAAGTCAAGGTTGATGAAAATATTGGAACAAACGGTGGCTGTTGGACTCCTCAGCAGGGATCAAGTTGAGATGTTGTTTCCTGAGAATCCGCGGATTCCAATTTTCCATTACTTACCGAAAACTCATAAGAGTATGACCCAACCTCCGGGACGCCCTATCGTCTCTGGGATTGGGTCTCTCTTTGAGCCCACTTCAGAATGGATAGACTCAATTTTACAACCCCTGGTGAGGGGTCTAAAAACAAAATTTATGCTTACCTGATAAATGTATTTCTCTTGTGGTGTATCCAGTCCACGGGTTTATCCATTACTTGTGGGATATTCTCCTTCCCAACAGGAAGCTGCAAGAGGACACCCACAGCAGAGCTGTCTATATAGCTCCTCCCCTAACTGCCACCCCCACTCATTCGACCAAAGACGAGCAAAAAAAAAAAAAAAGGAGAAACTATAGGGTGCAGTGGTGACTGTAGTTTAAAATTAAAAAACACCTGCCTTAAAATGACAGGGCGGGCCATGGACTGGATACACCACAAGAGAAATAAATTTATCAGGTAAGCATAAATTTTGTTTTCTCATATAAAGGTGTATCCAGTCCACGCGTTCATCCATTACTTGTGGGATACCAATACCAAAGCTTTAGGAAACGGATGAAGGGAGGGATAAGGCAGGAACTTAAACGGAAGGCACCACTGCCTCTAAGACCTTTCTCCCAAAAATAGCCTCCGAAGAAGCAAAAGTATCAAATTTATAGAATTTAGAAAAGGTATGAAGCGTGTGGAAGCTACTGCTCTAGTAGAATGAGCTGTAATTCTTTCAGGAAGCTGCTGGCCAGCAGTCTCATAAGCTAAGCGTATTATACTTCTTAGCCAAAAAGAAAGAGAAGTTGCCAAAGCCTTTTGGCCTCTCCTCTGTCCAGAGTAGACAACAAACAAAGCAGATGTTTGATGAAAATCCTTCGTAGCTTGTAAATAAAACTTTAAAGCACGAACCACATCAAGATTGTGTAATAGACGTTCCTTCTTTGAAGAAGGATTAGGACATAGTGAAGGAACAACAATCTCCTGATTGATATTCTTATTAGATACCATCTTAGGAAGAAACCCAGGTTTAGTACGTAACACTACCTTATCTGCATGGAAAATCAGATAAGGGGAATCACATTGTAAAGCAGATAACACTGAAACTCTTCGAGCCGAGGAGATAGCTACTAAAAACAGAACTTTCCAAGATAAAAGCTAATATCTATGGAATGCAAAGGTTCAAACGGTACCCCTTGAAGAACTTTAAGAACTAAATTTAAACTCCATGGCAGAGCAACAGGTTTAAACACAGGCTTGATCCTAACTAAAGCCTGACAAAACGCCTGAACGTCTGGAACCTCAGCCAGACGTTTGTGCAAAAGAATAGACAGAGCAGAAATCTGTCCCTTTAAGGAACTAGCTGACAAACCCTTCTCCAATCCTTCTTGGAGAAAAGATAATATCCTAGGAAACCTGAACTTACTCCATGAGTAACCCTTGGATTCACACCAATGAGGATATTTACACCATATCTTATGATAGATTTTCCTGGTGACAGGCTTTCGAGTCTGAATTAAGGTATCAATGACCGATTCGGAAAAACCATGCTTTGATAGAATCAAGCGTTCAATCTCCAAGCAGTCAGATGTAGAGAAATTAGATTTGGATGTTTGAAGGGACCTTGAAGTAGAAGGTCCTGTCTTAGCGGCAGAGTCCATGGTGGAAAGGATGACATGTCCACCAGATCTGCATACCAAGTCCTGCGTGGCCACGCAGGGGCTATCAAGTTCACCGAAGCTCTCTCCTGCTTGATCTTGGCAATCAGACGAGGGAGCAGAGGAAACGGTGGAAACACATAAGCCAGGCTGAAGGACCAGGGCGCTGCTAGAGCATCTATCAGCGCTGCCTGGGGATCCCTGGACCTGGACCCGTAACAAGGAAGCTTGGCGTTCTGACGAGACTCCATGAGATCCAATTCTGGTTTGCCCCAAAGTTGGATCAACTGGGCAAATACCTCCGGATGGAGCTCCCACTCCCCCGGATGAAAAGTCTGCCGACTTAGAAAATCCGCCTCCCAGTTCTCTACTCCTGGGATATGGATAGCTGAGAGATGGCAAGAGTGAACCTCTGCCCATAGAATTATATTTGAAACCTCCAACATTGCCAGGGGGCTCCTTGTTCCCCCCTGATGGTTGATATAGGCTACAGTCGTGATGTTGTCCGACTGAAATCTGATGAACCTGACCGCAGCTAGCTGAGGCCAAGCCTGAAGAGCATTGAATATCGCTCTTAGTTCCAGAATGTTTATTGGAAGGAGGGCCTCCTCCTGAGTCCACGAACCCTGAGCCTTCAGGGAGTTCCAGACTGCACCCCAGCCCAGAAGGCTGGCATCTGTCGTTACTATAGTCCATTCTGGCCTGCGGAAACTCATTCCCTTGGACAGATGGACCCGAGATAGCCACCAGAGAAGAGAATCCCTGGTCTCTTGATCCAGTGATCCAGATTTAGTAGAGGGGACAAATCTGTGTAATCCCCATTCCACTGATTGAGCATGCAAAGTTGCAGTGGTCTGAGATGTAGGCGGGCAAACGGAACTATGTCCATTGCCGCTACCATTAATCCGATTACCTCCATACACTGAGCCACTGATGGACGAGAAATGGAAAAAAGAGCACGGCAGGGAGTTAGAAGTTTTGACAACCTGACCTCTGTCAGATAAATCTTCATTTCTACTGAATCTATCAGAGTTCCTAGGAAGGAAACTCTTGTGAGAGAGAACTCTTTCCTTCGTTCACCTTCCACCCGTGAGACCTTAGGAATGCTAGAACAATGTCCGTATGGGACCTGGCGATTTGAAAAGTTGACGCCTGTATCAGGATGTCGTCTAGGCAAGGGGCTACTGCTATACCCCTCGGTCTTAGAACCGCCAGAAGGGACCCTAGAACCTTCATAAAGATTCTTGGTGCCGTGGCTAACCCGAAGGGAAGAGCCACAAACTGGTAATGCCTGTCTAGGAAGGCGAACCTGAGAAACGGATGATGATCCCTGTGTATCGGAATATGTAGATAAGCATCCTTTAAATCCACGGTAGTCATATATTGACCCTCCTGGATCATAGGTAGGATGGTTCGAATAGTCTCCATCTTGAAGGATGGGACCCTGAGAAATTTGTTTAGGATCTTGAGATCCAAGATTGGTCTGAAAGTTCCCTCTTTCTTGGGAACTATAAACAGATTTGAATAGAAGCCCTGCCCCTGTTCCTTCTTTGGAACTGGGTGGATCACTCCCATAACTAGTAGGTCTTGAACGCAATGTAAGAATGCCTCTCTCTTTATCTGGTTTGCAGATAATTGTGAGAGATGAAATCTCCCCTTTGGAGATGAAGCTTTGAAATCCAGAAGATATCCCTGGGAAACAATCTCCAGAGCCCAGGGATCCTGGACGTCTCTTGCCCAAGCCTGGGCGAAGAGAGAAAGTCTGCCCCCCACTAGATCAGGTCCTGGATTGGGGGCTACTCCTTCATGCTGTCTTAGAGGCAGCAGCAGGCTTTTTGGCCTGTTTCCCCTTGTTCCAAGCCTAGTTAAGTCTCCAGACTGGCTTGGACTAGGCAAAATGTCCCTCTTGTTTTGTAGAAGAAGAAGATGAAGATGCGCCACTCTTGAAGTTTCGAAAGGAACGAAAATTAGTCTGTTTGGTCCTTAACTTGTTGGACCTATCCTGGGGAAGGGCGTGGCCTTTTCCTCCAGTAATATCAGAAATGATCTCCATCAGTGCAGGCCCAAATAGGGTCTGCCCTTTGAAGGGGATCTTGAGAAGTTTAGACTTTGAAGTGACATCAGCTGACCAGGATTTAAGCCATAGCGCCCTACGTGCCTGAATGGCAAAACCTGAATTTTTAGCGGTTAGCTTGGTTAAATGAAAAATGGCATCAGAAATAAATGAATTGGCTAACTTAAGAGCTTTAAGCCTGTCAAGGATATCATCCAACGGGGTCTCTACCTGTAAAGCCTCCTCCAGAGACTCAAACCAGAAAGCCACTGCAGCAGTGACTGGGGCAATGCATGCAAGAGGCTGGAGAATAAAACCTTGTTGTATAAAGATTTTCTTAAGGAAACCCTCTAATTTCTTATCCATAGGATCTAGGAAAGCACAACTGTCCTCGACAGGGATAGTTGTACGCTTAGCTAGGGTAGAGACTGCTCCCTCCAACTTAGGGACCGTCTGCCACAAGTCCCGTGTAGCGGCATCTATAGGAAACATTTTCTTAAAAGCAGGAGGGGGAGAGAACGGCACACCTGGTCTATCCTATTACTTCGTAATAATTTCTGAAAACCTCTTAGGGATTGGAAAAACATCAGTGTAAACAGGCACTGCAAAGTATTTGTCCATTTTACACAATTTCTCTGGGACTACAATGGAGTCGCTAAAACCTCCCTGAGCAACACGCAGAGGTGTTCAAGCTTAAATTTAAATGCTGTCATTTCAGAGTCAGACTGAAGTAACGCCTTCCCAGAATCAGAGAAGTCACCCACAGATAGAAGCTCTCCTGCTTCAATTTCTGCACATTGTGAGGGTATATCAGACATAGCTACTAAAGCGTCAGAGAGCTCTGTATTTGTTCTAGCCCCAGAGCTGTCTAACTTTCCTTGTAACCATGGCAGTTTGGACAATACCTCTGTGAGGGTATGATTCATAACTGCCGCCATGTCTTGTAAAATAAACGCATTGGATGCGCTAGATGTACATGGCGTCCCTTGAGCAGGAGTTATAGGTTCTGACACGTGGGGAGAGCTAGATGGCATAACCTCCCTTTTGTCAGTCTCAGAAACCTCAGGTGATACATCTTTAAAAGCCATAATATGGTCTTTATAACTTATAGAAAGGTCAGTGCATTTGGTACACATTCTAAGAGGGGGTTCCACAATGGCTTCTAAACATAATGAACAAGGAGTTTCCTCTATGTCAGACATGTTTAACAGACTAGTAATGAGACCAGCAAGCTTGGAAAACACTTTAATAAATGTGAAAAAAGCAATAATAAAAAACGGTACTGTGCCTTTAAGAGAAAAAAAACTACCACATAAACTGCAAAACAGTGAAAAAAATTAGTAAACTCTACAAAATTTTTACAGTGTGTATAAGGGACTAAAGCAGCATTGCACCCACTTGCAATCAGGGAAGCTGGATGTCTCAGACTGAAAACAAAAATAGGCCCCTCCCACCATGCACTCAAAGTCAGAGGGCCTTAAAAAAGTACTCCTAGGAGTAATCTAACAAGCCATGTGGAAACTAGGCCCCAAATAAAGATTTATCACACAGAGAAAAAACGTTTTTATTTATAAATCATGCAAACGTTTTTACACTAAGTAATATAGGTATTAACATGAATATTATCCCTTTTTGCAAGCATGATCCCAGTTGTTGTTAAATCACTGTATCAGGCTTACCTTAAATATACCAGGCACTGTCAGCATTTTCTAGACCTTATCTCTCTAGAAAAAAATATACTGAACATACCTCAAAGCAGGCAATCTGCAGACCGTCCCCCCATTGAAGTTTTCTTTCCATACTCTTCAGTTATGTGTGAGAACAGCAATGGACCTTAGTTACAAACCGCTAAGATCATCAAACCTCCAGGCAGAAGTCTTCTTCCAATTTCTGCCTGAGAGTAAAAACAGTACAACGCCGGTACCGTTTAAAAATAACAAACTTTTGATTGAAGGTAAAAACTACACTAAGTCATCACATCTCTCTTGATACTTCCTTTCTTGTCGAGAGCTGCAAGAGAATGACTGGGGGTGGCAGTTAGGGGAGGAGCTATATAGGCAGCTCTGCTGTGGGTGTCCTCTTGCAGCTTCCTGTTGGGAAGGAGAATATCCCACAAGTAATGCATTAACCCGTGGACTGGATACAACTTTTCAAGAGAAAAGTTATTTGAGAGATTCCACACATCTTTTACAGTTGTTGAAGTTGTTCAAGTGGGAGAAGGAATACAAATGGGTAGTGGTGGATGCCACTGCCCTATATTCAAGTATCCCTCATCATATGGGCGTGCAGGCCATCAGGTATTTTCTTGACGGTCAGACCAGGTTTTCGGAAGAGACCAAGTTAATTTTGTGCGAGATCATTGATTTCTTGCTCAAACACAACTTTTTTATGTTTAATAAAGAATTCCACATACAGATTTACGGGACGGCCATGGGGGCAAAATTTGCTCCCTCGTTCGCAAATCTGTATGTGGGATGTTGGGAGGACAGGTATCTATATTCTAATGACAATCCATTCAAAGGTCAGATAATCTTTTACATGCGTTTTATTGACGATCTGATCTTTGTGGTCAAGGAGCCATTTGATTACAGTAATTTTCTTGCATATTTAAGTAACAATGAATTAAATCTTAGTTTTGTGGGTGATACCTATGGAACTGTAGCAAACGTTCTTGATCTTACTTTGAAGAAAGATGCTGACTTGGGAATAGTCATAAGTGATACATTTCGCAAGTTGACAGCAGGAAATACCATTCTCCATGCAAAATCTTGTCATCCTCCCCACTTGGTGCTTTCAATCCCAAGAGGACAGCTCATGCAATTGCGCAGAAATACCAATTCAGATGTTCTATTTGATGAACAAGCTAAGGCATTGATTGAACGACTCAAGGTGAGGGGTTATGACAAATCATTATTAAATCGGAGTTACAATGAGGTCAGGTCTAAATCACAACAGGAGTTGGTTCAGTGATCCATTAGACGAAGTGTTGTAACACAAGAAACAGTGGTCTTTTCGACTGAATACTCGAGCCAATTCAATCAAGTTTGTTCTATTTTGAAGAAAAATCTTCACTTACTTGAAGAAGATGAGACCTTAAGGTCACATATTGGCAAATGTAAATTTGTGTCTTAAAGACCACCAACATTATCTTCTAAGTTATCTCCTAGTCTGGTTTGTTCTGAAAAGATAGACCGAAGTTATTGGATTAAAAAGAAAGGGACCTACAAGTGTGGCCATGGTCCGTGTGTTACTTGTGGTTACATAAGCGTAGGTAATGGTTTCAAGAGCACGCAAACTGGAGAAGAATTTTTTCATAAATTTTATGCGAACTGTAGAACTACTTTTGCAGTATATCTTCTTGAATGTAAATATTGCAATCTATAGTACACAGGTCAGACGACCAGGGAACTAAGGTCCAGGATTAGTGAGCACATAAGAGACACTAGGGAATATATAAAAGAATCTGCAGTAGCAAGACATTTTAATCTAATACACATGACCAATGTTTTTAATATGAGAGTTCAAGTGATTGATCGCATCATGTTCCCACCTGGGGGGGGGGGGGGGGGTGACATGTGAAAATTGTTATTAAAACAAGAATTATATTGGATTTACAAACTGAGGACCATCACCCCCTTAGGTTTGAATCGTGAATGGGATATGAGTTATTTTGTTGAATAATCCTCTTATGAGTCATATATACATCTATATAAAAACATCCTAGTTTTAAGAAAACAAATGCCCAATAAAAACTAAATATAAACTAATAGCAAATATTTTATTAAGAGAATCATTTCCCAATAGGAGTAAATAATATATCATTAATTGGAGGATTTTATTAACCTTTAATTGCTTATTTGATAAGTTGGTTTGTCATGAGGAGTGTTCAAATATTAAATATTATATGTTTATCCCTATTGGTTACACATGTTAGATACATATGTGATATTGGGCATTAATTCAGGGTGATTGTGGATGGGTTTTTGATGGGTCGTTACCAAGTTTTGCAATTTTTTGCATTTTTTTGCGATGACTCATCATGGATTATAGTGACATTATAACTTGGCATTTATATTGGATTTATATTAGATTTAAATGCAGAATGTGTAAAATATGTCAAATATGTGCTTCTTTGGTTATGCTGCAAGGGGCTCTTCTTGTGTAATATTTTAAGATATTATGTAGAGTTTTGAAATATTTTAACATATAAATATTCATTTGTATATGTTTAATACTCTAATTACAGGTAATTAGGTTTGTTATCTCTTTTTCTTCCTCATTAACGTAGGGTATGCAATGTGGAATAATTGTATTTGTGATGTATGCATATATTTGTATTTTTTATATATATTTGTATGTTGTTTCATTTAATTATTTACAGGTGTATCTGTCCCTTTAAATAGGGGAAATGACACCTAACAAACTTACCCTATGATTAAGTGCTCAACTGAGCACGAAACTAGTCAGGGAGTTTGGAGCTGTGTACTATTTTAAACATGTTCAAATAAAGGTAACATTTTTTTTTACAAAATTTTGGCCCTGTGACTCTATTGCTAAAAGTGCTGCTGTATTTTGATATTTTTGATCGCTTTTTCGGCTACACCGGCCGTTCTTACTCAGCAAAGCACCCCTGTTACCTGTCAGCTGCACAAATCAGTCCGCCTCTGCTCACGGAACTACTGTGTCTGTAGCGGCCTGGTTGATGTGTGTCTAAATTTAGTGTGTTTAATACACTATTAGACATAAATAGGTTTATCCGTGGCCTTACTCTTAAAAAGTTCTATAAAATCAATCCCACTATAGATGAAGCACCCCCAGTTCCAGATACAACTCCACAGCATGATTATTTTAATATAACAGATGCAAGGGACTTTTTTAAATCTCCATATATTGGAAAGGGAGGGCTTGAGTGAAGAACAATATGTTGGTGTCCATAAAGGCTTTAAACCTAAATCTATATTTTACCCCACCCACTACAGGGGTCAAGCATTAGAGTCGTTTCAACGACGAATGGAGGAAGACCTCCTTAAATTAGATCTTGAACAAAAAAAAGCAACGAATAACCTTACCAGCAAAGGCTAGCTCTGACTAAACTCCAGAAGAAAGAGGACATCATTGTAAAGCAGTCCGATAAGGGGGGCTCGGTCGTTGTGTTAGATTGATCATATTATATTTCTGAGGCAGAGAGACAACTTTTGGACATTGAAGTCTATGAAAAGTTGCCTGGAGATCCCACACAGCGATTTGGAGCTCTCCTTTTGGACCTGCTAGATGATGGTAGACATCTAGGAGTTATAGATGATGACACTTTTGAATACTTGTACGTAAAACATCCTGTGGTTCCCATATTCCATCACCTCCCCAAGGTCCATAAGTCCTTGGAGGAGTTAAAAGGGCGCCCTATAGTTTCAGGGATAGGGTCGCTCCTTGAAAACCTTGGCAATTGGTTGGAATCCCTGTTACAACCTTTGGTGTACCAGCTACCATTTTTCTTGAGGGATACTAAGCATCTCTTAAAGCTGATGAGTACATGTACATGGGATCATAATATGGGTTGGCTTAGATGTGGTTGGGCTGTACTCGGCCATTCCACACAGTAAGGGCTTAGAGGCCATTGAGCATATGCTTGATACATTCAGCAATTACTCTACAGATTTAAAGCAATATATACTGAGGGTCTTGGAATTCTCATTAAGACACAATTATTTAGAATTTCTAGGAAACTATTATTTACAAAAGAGAGGCACAGCCATGGGGGCTAAGTTTGCCCCGGCCTATGCGAATATTTTCATGGGCTGGTGGGTTCATCTACATCTATATACTGACCGGAATCCCTTTTTAAAATCGATTACCGGTTATAAACAGTATATAGATGATCTCTTGGTTGTGTGGTCCGGATCTCAAGCTGATAGTGAACACTTTGTAAACTATTTAAATGATAATGATGTTGGACTGAGATTCACATCTTCTTTTGAGAGAACTGAGATTCCCTATTTGGATTTAATTTTGACAGGAGAATAGAGTTAGCACATTGTTGTATGTAAAGCCCATATCATCCAATACCTTCCTACATGCAAGGAGCAGTCACCCTCATACTAGCTATGGGATAGCAAAAGGATAATTTCTAAGATTAGGAAGAAATTGTTCTGAGCATGACAGCTTCTCGCATGAATGCGAAAAATTGACTAAAAAATTGTTAGCACGAGGGTATGACAGTAGAGTGGTGCATAAAGCACTAACTGATGTCAGTCAAAGAGAATCCCTACTTGAGGATGGTAATAGGCCAAGGAAAATGAGACAAAAACGCTCCTTTGTGACAACGTATAGTTCCCAGTATTAGTGAATTTGTAAAATACTACGTAAAAATGTACCAATCCTACTAGCAGATGACAACTTGAAAGATGAGATAAAAGATGGCTGTTTTTGCGTCGCAAGACGAAATACAACCATCGGTAATCAAGTGTCTCCCTCAATGCTTCGAAAATCTAAACCGCAGAGTAGTTGGTTGTCCCAGAAGGGACATTACAAGTGTGGTAACAGTACCTGCAAAGCTTGTGGGTACATTGCCACTGGTAAAGTTTTCCAATCACTGACAATGCAAAAAGTATACTCACACCTACAATGTACTAACTGTAGGTAAGTTTTTGTTATCTACATGATTACATGTACATTATGTGAGAAACAATATGTAGGGTGTACTTCTCGTGAGGTCAGGGAGAGGATTAGAGCACACCTCAATAACATTGAACGTGGCAACGTGACTACTGGTGCCTCTAAACACTTCATTGAGGAGCACAGTAAGAATGTGAGGGGTTTTTCTTGGATGGTCATTGAACAGATCCACAAAAAGCCAAGAGGTGGTGATAGATCCAAGGACCTTTTTGAGAAGGTGGTCTTTTGGATCTTCACCTTAGGAAGTCGGCAACCTTCAGGTCTCAATATTGAGACTGATCTGATAAATCACTGGTGAAAAAGGTCTTTTACCCTAAGTTCATGCAGACACACATTCTCCCACTACTAAATAAGTGTGGCAGCATGTGCACTTACATACACACATGCTCATTAGTATGTTTGTATATCGATAACATATAATAGGTTACAATTAATTAATGACCATGGAACAGTTTTCCTCATTTTAGGTTATATCAGTGTATATTTATATTTTCGTAGTGACCATAGACATTTAGCTCCCTTGAAGTTAGGGTACATATATAAATTAAATAAAGCTAATTTGGTCAGGTTCAATTGGTGAAATAATAACAAACACTGAACAAATTGAGGAAATGGGGACAAGTGGATAATAACTAGAGACAAAAACTTGAAGTTCTGTTTTCTTTTGTTTGTTTACTTGTTTCTTTACTCTTAAGACTGCCTCTAAAACAAAATTTATCAGCCAGAGGAAATTAAACATATATATATATATATATATATATATATATATATATATATATATATATATATATATATATATTAATTAGGTTCTCATAATTACCTTTTGTACAATATATACCCTACGTTGCCAACCAAGCAGTTTTATTTAAATCCTAGCTTAGGTACAGCACATAAGATTAGACTATTACAACAGCTGATATAGCACTAAGGAATGATACCATAATGTAGTATAGTCAAGCATGCTGTCAGGGCATTCATAGGGTTAATAGGCTAATAAAAATAAGGTAATTAAATGAACTAACAACACACTCCTGAACCTTATTAGATGGGTGTGCATCCTTTAGAGTGTTTTCATTGGTGGCATAGGAGGGCCTTAGTAACCAATAACTGGTGAGGTCAGCCTATATTACTTAGGGCAGGGCTATAGGGCATTATACAGTCTATGAATAAGGCTCCACAGGAGCTGAAACGCGTCAGACGCCCACCTCAGCCCTCCTCAGGGCCCACATTCATAGCAATTTTTAAAGCCCTAATTTTCTGCTATACTGAGTGACTTTTAATATAATAAATACCACTTTGCTTTGAGCTCAATCGTATGGACTTTCTTTTCGTATATATATATATATATATATATAACATAATTTATGTAAGAACTTACCTGATAAATTAATTTCTTTCATATTAACAAGAGTCCATGAGCTAGTGACGTATGGGAATATACATTCCTACCAGGAGGGGCAAAGTTTCCCAAACCTTAAAATGCCTATAAATACACCCCTCACCACACCCACAAATCAGTTTAACGAATAGCCAAGAAGTGGGGTGATAAGAAAAAAAGTGCGAAGCATATAAAATAAGGAATTGGAATAATTGTGCTTTATACAAAAAAATCATAACCACCACAAAAAAGGGTGGGCCTCATGGACTCTTGTTAATATGAAAGAAATGAATTTATCAGGTAAGTTCTTACATAAATTATGTTTTCTTTCATGTAATTAACAAGAGTCCATGAGCTAGTGACGTATGGGATAATGACTACCCAAGATGTGGATCTTTCCACACAAGAGTCACTAGAGAGGGAGGGATAAAATAAAGACAGCCAATTCCTGCTGAAAATAATCCACACCCAAAATAAAGTTTAACAAAAAACATAAGCAGAAGATTCAAACTGAAACCGCTGCCTGAAGAACTTTTCTACCAAAAACTGCTTCAGAAGAAGAAAATACATCAAAATGGTAGAATTTAGTAAAAGTATGCAAAGAGGACCAAGTTGCTGCTTTGCAGATCTGGTCAACCGAAGCTTCATTCCTAAACGCCCAGGAAGTAGATACTGACCTAGTAGAATGAGCTGTAATTCTCTGAGGCGGAATTTTACCCGACTCAACATAGGCAAGATGAATTAAAGATTTCAACCAAGATGCCAAAGAAATGGCAGAAGCTTTCTGGCCTTTCCTAGAACCGGAAAAGATAACAAAGAGACTAGAAGTCTTTCAGAAAGATTTCGTAGCTTCAACATAATATTTCAAAGCTCTAACAACATCCAAAGAATGCAACGATTTCTCCTTAGAATTCTTAGGATTAGGACATAATGAAGGAACCACAATTTCTCTACTAATGTTGTTGGAATTCACAACTTTAGATAAAAATTCAAAAGAAGTTCGCAACACCGCCTTATCCTGATGAAGAATCAGAAAAGGAGACTCACAAGAAAGAGCAGATAATTCAGAAACTCTTCTGGCAGAAGAGATGGCCAAAAGGAACAAAACTTTCCAAGAAAGTAATTTAATATCCAATGAATGCATAGGTTCAAATGGAGGAGCTTGAAGAGCCCCCAGAACCAAATTCAAACTCCAAGGAGGAGAAATTGACTTAATGACAGGCTTTATACGAACCAAAGCTTGTACAAAACAATGAATATCAGGAAGAATAGCAATCTTTCTGTGAAAAAGAACAGAAAGAGCAGAGATTTGACCTTTCAAGGAACTTGCGGACAAACCCTTATCTAAACCATCCTGAAGAAATTGTAATATTCTCGGTATTCTAAAAGAATGCCAAGAAAAATGATGAGAAAGACACCAAGAAATATAAGTCTTCCAGACTCTATAATATATCTCTCTGGATACAGATTTACGAGCCTGTAACATAGTATTAATCACAGAGTCAGAGAAACCTCTTTGACCAAGAATCAAGCGTTCAATCTCCATACCTTTAAATTTAAGGATTTCAGATCCTGATGGAAAAAAGGACCTTGAGACAAAAGGTCTGGTCTTAACGGAAGAGTCCATGGTTGGCAAGAGGCCATCCGGACAAGAACCGCATACCAAAACCTGTGAGGCCATGCCGGAGCTACCAGCAGAACAAACGAGCATTCCTTCAGAATCTTGGAGATTACTCTTGGAAGAAGAACTAGAGGCGGAAGATATAGGCAGGATGATACTTCCAAGGAAGTGAAAATGCATCCACTGCCTCCGCCTGAGGATCCCGGGATCTGGACAGATACCTGGGAAGTTTCTTGTTTAGATGAGAAGCCATCAGATCTATTTCTGGAAGTTCCCACATTTGAACAATCTGAAGAAATACCTCTGGGTGAAGAGACCATTCGCCCGGATGCAACGTTTGGCGACTGAGATAATCCGCTTTCCAATTGTCAATACCTGGGATATAAACCGCAGAGATTAGACAGGAGCTGGATTCCGCCCAAACCAAAATTCGAGATACTTCTTTCATAGCCAGAGGACTGTGAGTCCCTCCTTGATGATTGATGTATGCCACAGTTGTGACATTGTCTTATCTGAAAACAATGAACAACTCTCTCCTCAGAAGAGGCCAAGACTGAAGAGCTCTGAAAATTGCACGGAGTTCCAAAATATTGATCGGAAATCTCACCTCCTGAGATTCCCAAACCCCTTGTGCCGTCAGATACCCCCACACAGCTCCCCAACCTGTAAGACTTGTATCTGTTGAGATTATAGTCCAGGTCGGAAGAACAAAGAAGCCCCCTGAACTAAACGATGGTGATCTGTCCACCATGTCAGAGAGTGTCGTAAAATCGGTTTAAAGATATTAATTGAGATATCTTTGAGTAATCCCTGCACCATTGGTTCAGCATACAGAGCTGAAGAGGTCGCATGTGAAAACGAGCAAAGGAGATCGCATCTGATGCGGCAGTCCTAAGACCCAACATTTCCATGCATAAGGCTACCAAAGGGAATGATTGTGACTGAAGGTTTTGACAAGCTGATATCAATGTTAAACTTCTCTTGTCTGACAAGGACAGAGTCATAGACACTGAATTTATCTAGTAACCTAAAAAGGTTACCCTTGTCTGAGGAATCAATGAACTGATTGGTAAATTGATCCTCCAACCATGAACTTGAAAAAACAACACAAGTCGATTCGTATGAGATTCTTCGAAAATGAGAAGACTGAGCAAGTACCAAGATATCGTCCAAATAAGGAAATACCAAAACCCTATTCTCTGATTACAGAAAGAAGGGCACCGATAACCTTTGAAAAAAATTCTTGGAACTGAGGGTAGGCCAAACAGAAGAGCCACAAAACTGGTAATGCTTGTCTAAAAAGAGAATCTCAGACACTAAAAGTGATCTGGATGAAACGGAATATGCAGATACACATCCTGTAAATCTATTGTAGACATATAATGCCCTTGCTAAACAAAAGGCAGGATAGTCCTACAGAAACCATCTTGAATGTTGGTATCCTAACATAATGATTCAATAATGATAGATCCAGAACTGGTCTGAAGGAATTGACCTTCTTTGGTACAATGAAGAGATAAAATAAAACCCCAGCCCCTGTTCCAGAACTGGAACTGGCATAAATACTCCAGCCAACTCTAGATCTGAAACACATTTCAGAAATGCTGAGCCTTGCTGTGTCAACTGGGACACGGGAAAGAAAAGAATCTCTTAGCAGGAGGCCTTAACTTGAAGCCAATTCTGTACCTTTCTGAAACAATGTTTCTGAAACCAGAGATTAAGAACGGAATTGATCCAAATTTCTTTGAAGAAAACGTAATCTGCCCCATACCATCTGAGCTGGAATAAGGGCCGCACCTTCATAGGTACTTAGGAGCTGGCTATAGGTTTCTATAAGGCTTGGATATATTCCAAACTGGAAATAGTTTCCAAACTGATACCGCTCCTGAGGATGAAGGATCAGGCTTTTGTTCCTTGTTGTGAGGAAAGGAACGAAATGATTATTTACCCTGGAAAGAAAGGGAAAGCAAAGTTGACTTAGAAGACATGTCAGTATTCCAAGTTTAATCCATAAAGCTTTTCTAGCTAAAATAGCTAGAGACATATACCTGACATCAACTCTAATGATATCAAAAGATGGTATCACCAATAAAATTATTAGCATGTTATAGAATAATAATAATGCTATAAAATTATGATCTGTTACTTGTTGCGCTAAAGCTTCTAACCAAAAAAGTTGAAGCTGCAGCAACATCCGCTAAAAATATAGCAGGTCTAAGAAGATTACCTGAACATAAGTAAGCTTTTCTTAGAAAAGATTCAATTTTCCTATCTAAAGGATCCTTATATGAAGTACTATCTGCCATAGGAATAGTAGTACATTAGCAGGAGTAGAGACAGCCCCATAACCTTAGGGATTTTTGTCCCAAAAAACTCTAATCTGTCAGATGGCACAGGATATAATTTGCTTAAACGTCTAGAAGGAGTAAATAAATTACCCAAATTATTCCATTCCCTGGAAATTACTACAGAAATAGCATCAGGGAGATAAAACACTTCTGGAATAACTACAGGAGATTTAAAAACCTTATTTAAACGTTTACATTTAGTATCAAGAGGACCAGAATCCTCTATTTCTAATGCAAATAACACTTCTTTAAGAAAAGAACGAATAAATTCCATCTTGAACAAATACAAAGATTTATCAGCATCAACCTCTGAGACAGAAACCTCTGAACCAGAAGAACCATTATCAGTATCAGAATGATGATGTTCATTTAAAAATTCATCTGAAAAAAAGAGAAGTTTTAAAAGACTTTTATGTATACTAGAAGGAGAAATAACAGACATAGCCTTCTTAATGGATTTAAAAAATAAAATCTCTTATGTTATCAGGAACACTCTGAAAATTAGATGTTGACGGACAGCAACAGGTAATGTAACAGTACTAAAGGAAATTTTATCTGCATTAATAAGTTTGACATGACATGCAATACAAATAACAGCTGGAGAAAACAGATACCAAAAGTTTATAGCAGACTTAGCTTGGTAGCTCCAGCACTGTGCAGTGATTTTCCTGTAGTATCTTCTGACTCAGTTGCAACGTGGAACATCTTGCAATATGTAAAAGAAAAAAACAACATATAAAGCAAAATTGATCAAATTCCTTAAATGACAGTTTCAGGAATGGGAAAAAAATGCCAGTGAACAAGCTTCTAGCAACCAGAAGCAATAAATAATGAGACTTAAATAATGTGGAGACAAAAATGACGCCCATATTTTTTAGCGCCAAAAAAGACGCCCACATTATTTGGCGCCTAAATGCTTTTGGCGCCAAAAAATGACGCCACATCCGGAACGCCGACATCTTTGACGCAAAATAACGTCAAAAAATGACGCAACTTCCGGCGACACGTATGACGCCGGAAACGGAAAATAATTTTTGCGCCAAAAAAGTCCGCGCCAAGAATGACGCAATAAAATGAAGCATTTTCAGCCCCCGCGAGCCTAACAGCCCACAGGGAAAAAAGTCAAATTTTTGAGGTAAGAAAAAATATGATAATTCAATGCATAATCCCAAATATGAAACTGACTGTCTGGAAATAAGGAAAGTTGAACATTCTGAGTCAAGGCAAATAAATGTTTGAATACATATATTTAGAACTTTATAAATAAAGTGCCCAACCATAGCTTAGAGTGTCACAGAAAATAAGACTTACTTACCCCAGGACACTCATCTACATGTTTGTAGAAAGCCAAACCAGTACTGAAACGAGAATCAGTAGAGGAAATGGTAAATATAAGAGTATATCGTCGATCTGAAAAGGGAGGTAAGAGATGAATCTCTACGACCGATAACACAGAACCTTATGAAATAGACCCCGTAGAAGGAGATCACTGCATTCAATAGGCAATACTCTCTTCACATCCCTCTGACATTCACTGCACGCTGAGAGGAAAACCGGGCTCCAACTTGCTGCGGAGCGCATATCAACGTAGAATCTAGCACAAACTTACTTCACCACCTCCCTTGGAGGCAAAGTTTGTAAAACTGATTTGTGGGTGTGGTGAGGGGTGTATTTATAGGCATTTTAAGGTTTGGGAAACTTTGCCCCTCCTGGTAGGAATGTATATTCCCATACGTCACTAGCTCATGGACTCTTGTTAATTACATGAAAGAAATATATATATATATATATATATATATATACACACATACATATATATATATATATATATATATATATATATATATATATATACACATACATACATATATATATATATACACACACACACACATACATACACACACATAATATACTGTATATATACACATACATAAATATATATGCACACACACACAGATTTATAGGTGTGGAAGGTAACGCTCATTAATTTTCCCAAACGGATACTCTTTTTAATTTTATATATATACTAAGGCATTTTAGCACTTTATCTACCCTAAGGACTATTCTGTGATAACATATTAATATTAAATTTATATGTAACCCCCCCATTTTTTTTAAGCATCATATGCCAGCTGCCCACGAACTGGGGGCTTGGATTATTTTTTCTAGCATGCGTTGGGGACTGTTTGTTGCGACCCATTACAAGAGAAATAACTTCAGAGGGAAATTTAAAGCTGGAGTTGGTGCTTGATAATTGTGATAATTTATAGCCTGCTTCATCTAACATAAGTCTTACATATATAAACAAACTTAACTATGCTTGTAGACCTATTAGCTATTCCTCACTGAATATTAACGTATTAGCACCTTAAGGTTAATTATGGTAGAAGACGTCTAAAATAATTTAGCCG
>NC_069504.1:398030995-398083495 GCF_027579735.1 Bombina bombina | reverse complement strand
ATAGTGGAGTCTCTTTAAAGATCTTGCCCACCTGTGTATCCTCCCTTAAAAGGTGCCAATGTTGTAAGATTATCCTTTTGAAGACCTTGCTATGTGAACCAAAATGACTCACAAAGGGCACCGAAAATTTTTTAACTTCACGAGTAGTCTTACTCAATAAACTCGCCCTGTCAATGTTCAGTACTTTATTCATGTTATCTTCCAGAATATGTACTGGATACCCTCTGTCTAGAAATTTTTTAGACATTTCATCCAGTCTTTGTAGGCAAATTCCTGGATCATCCACAATCCTTTTAGTCCGCAGTAATTGGCCTAATGGGAGGTTCTTAATCAGAGAAGGGGGATGGAAACTTTCATACCGTAAGGTATTGTTCCGATCCGTTTCTTTGGAAAATAAATCACTTCTGAGTTTCTGATCTATGATCGATATCATGGTGTCTAAAAAGCTCACCTTGGACTTACTTGCTTCCATAGTAAACTTAAGAGATTCATGTGCCGAATTAAGTTTTGATACAAATTGTATCAAGCCATCATCACTACCAGTCCAAACAAAGAAGACGTCATCTATGTAACGGTACCAGCCTAAGACAAATTTTTTATAGTCTTCATCTATATAGACCACATCCTCCTCAAACTTCCCTACGAATAAGTTCGCATATGTAGGTGCTACGTTTGAGCCCATGGCTGTTCCTTGTTTTTGGACATAGAATGTATCTTCAAATAGAAAGAAATTTTCATATAAAATGATCTTTAAGAGATCTTTGATAAGTCTCCTTTCATTCGGTGAATACAAATTGTCCTTCTCTAAGAAGTAGAATACTCCCTCTATTCCTAATTCATGAGGAATCGAGGTATAGAGACTGGCTATGTCCATTGTGACCAGTTGGCTATTTATAGGGACCACCAATGGGGATATCTTGCTCAGAAAGTCAGTCGTGTCCTGTAAATACGAACTTAAATAACCTAGTAAGGGTCTGATGAGTTGATCTACGAATACTGCTAACGGTTGGAACATTGAATCCGTACCCGCGACAATAGGTCGACCGGGAGGATCAATAAGTCTTTTATGTATTTTGGGTAATACATAAAATACCGGTATAATCGGATGTTCTTTGATCAGAAATTTTGCCTGTTTCTTAGTAATGATATCAGAGGCTAAAGCTTCCTCAATTATCTTGCTAATTTTGTTCTTTACCCTCGGTGAAGGGTCAGCCGTCAATTTAGCATAATTCTCTGTGTCCTGTAATTGGCGGAGGACCTCCTCCTTATATTTGTTCTTATGCATGATAACCAGGGCACCGCCCTTGTCAGCTGGCTTCAGGATCAAGTCCTCATTCTTCTGAATGGATGTCAGTGCTAATTTCTCTTGTTTGGAGATGTTGGACTTCATTTTTGTACGAAAATTTCTTTTAAATTTTTCAAAATCTTTTTTAATTAGGGTAATATATGCTTCAACTGAAGCATTCGTGTGGGGAGGATTAAAAGTACTCTTGGGTCTAATATTTTGTACATGGAATTGAAAGGGACTGGTAGGCTCAGTGATGTTAACGTCTCCTTTATTCGCGAAGAAACTCTTTAATCTCAAGTTCCTAAAAAAACGATGAAGATCACATTCTAATTCAAAAAAGTCTGGGGTTGTAGTAGGGACAAAGGATAATCCCTTTTGTAATACCCCTTTGATTGCCTCACTTATCTCAATCCCTGATATGTTAACTACTAAACTCTCTGCTCCCTCCGATTCTGTCGGGTTGAGATCTGGTATGTTGTATCTCCGGTGTTTCCTCCCCCCCCTCCTCTTCCTCTTCTTCGATTTCTTGTTCCACGTCCTCTTAAGGGAAAAGGGATTGAGGAGTCACTGAAATCACTATCAGAGGAGGACTCTCCTGGGAAATTATATACTTGTGTCCCTCTTCTAAATCTTCTAAAAGGTGTGAAGTCTGGATTGCGCCATCTATAAACCTTATTATTTTGATAATCAGTGAGATCTCTCTGAAATTTCTTATATTTTTTACTTTCTAAACCCTTTTTGAAGGCAGAAAGGTCACTGTCCAGTTTGGATTTAAAATTGCTGAAATCTGTTACAGATTTTAACTCCTTAAGAGATAGTTCCACCTTATCTATCTCTTGCTGCATCTTGGGTAGTTCCTTCTGTATATACTCTATTGTCAAAATCAAAATATCATAGGAGCATTTATTTAAAATGCCCTCAAATTTATCACAGTATTCTGAATTTTCCCTAAATAACGTGGGGTGGAGATGACTCCTGAGACCCCTTGGGATACGCTTCTGTCTAAAATACTCCGCTAAAGTAACTGAATGTAACTCATACACAATCTTCTGCTTAATCATCTGTTCTAAACTCGGCGGTTCCTTAACATCAGGCTCATTATTCAGAAAATCTCTATTACCCACACATAAAGTAGCTATTCGTGAGGCATCCAAATCTGAGTAAGCAAACATCTTAGTCCCTTCCATCGTACTCATCAAATATGAGTGTGCCCGTCACCGACCAAATTAATATATATACCATAAAGTGTGACCGCACCACCCTTTCTAGTTAGTGCGCTCAGGCACGGGATAAAGTCCGGTCAAAGACTGAATAATAGTACAAAATTACAACAATCCCAGCCACTGAGTCTTAGAATCAAAAAAGTTGTATTCTTCAACAAAAGATATGATCAAAATTGATCTTTCAAAAAGCAATCATGAGTATCAAGGAAACATCAGATGTGAGTTCACTCAAATCCACACATACCCCATCCACCAAACACATTCGTACTAACCCTCAGCAAAATAAAGAAAAACATCAAAGAAAAAACAATCATCAGAAACAAAATTTGCAATGTCACTCCCAGGGCGTCCCCAGAGAGTGAATGTTACGACACCACCCACTCAGGACCTCAAAGGATCAAGAACCATTGCGAGTGTCCACTCAATCTTCAACTCTGTAGTATTATATTAACCAAGAGTGTCTCTTATTAATCGTGGCACCTCCCAAAACAAGAATGTCTCATTCGTTATAGAGCCTCCAGCTGTAACAATATGTATCTGTTTGAAACCATCAGCAATTTGTCTACTTGCCACTGTATAAAAGTGGTCACAGGAGATATGAAATATTATGGTATTTGTAATCCATCATAGTAAATGCTGGTAACGGCTATAGTGACAAATCTTGTGATTGTTGAAATCTTTTGGTTCAGATGTCCCTTTAACCTGACGTGCTACCGGCCATATATTATATTGCGGGGAGCTGTGAAAGTAATAACGGCCCAAACACACACCCTTTTCACACTTCACTCACGGTATTGTGCACTGTCCCTTTATAGCAGAGGATGTATTACACTCCACATTATCCTTTTCACCAAAACTGCGAGTATCTCATACCCTCGTGGCAGTTCATAACCATTAATGTGTTGTGAATGTGTTGTAAACAAAGCAAATGCTTGAACATTGGTATTACCTCCTTCAGTATATATGAGCATATGTCGGTAGTGCCGTGAGACTCTCTGTCTTCAGTGTGGTTTCTATTGGCCCCCCGTATAGGTATCTAGTCTCACCTCGCAATTTCTGTGGCTTAGGTAGCACGATATCCAGGTAACTGTGGTGGCGTCTCCTCGTTCCGACGCGCGTTTCGGGACTCCGCCCCTTTCTCAAGGAATTTGCAGGTAATGGGGTGGAGGTGTGCCTTAAATAGAATCAATAGTAATCTCATTGGCTACTCGCATACACACCCCCACTCTAACGTCACATTCTACATTCGTGTTTGTGAAAGCATTGCTGAGATAGAAAACGAATGAATCTAAGACTCACGAATAGCTGGTGATCGCTGCCGATCAGGTACTAAATAGGCTCCACATAACTCCCCAGTGAAAATATGTCAATATATGACACCTTCAAGATCAAACCGCTGTACTTACTCTGTTCAGGGGATTATAAATGTATGTATATAGAGGCATCCGCGGCACTTCTCAATTGTAGCTCTATATTTGCCATCAATCAACGTACCTTACACGAAACATTCCCTCTCATCAGTATTCCGCGCACAGCGTGTTTAGTCAGTATAAGTTAATGTTTCATATTTACCGGGGGTCCCGTCACGGGATATCCTATTTGTGTGAAACATTAGGGAGACTATATGCAGTCGGTTAAGGCAACGCATGCTTATTCTCACAAATGTGATATTTCTAACAAATGAATCATATAAAAGAAACTACTCGAGTTAGTGTATATCCGGACCATGTGCATTGTTGCATCTTTCTATCCAAAGAATCAATTAATCGGCTCAGACAAAGCCTATCCCAAGGGTCTCAAAGAGCCCTTACCTACCCTATTCTATGTTGTTTCTCGCAATTCTAATTTCTATAACAAATGAGTCCTACAGAAGGAACTACCCTTATGTCATCAATTCTGCTTCAACGTATTTATAGGATAGATGGTTAATTCTATCCAAAGAGAACTAGATCCCATACATCCTACGTAGATATCGCAGGACTTAAATAAATGCTCCTATGATATTTTGATTTTGACAATAGAGTATATACAGAAGGAACTACCCAAGATGCAGCAAGAGATAGATAAGGTGGAACTATCTCTTAAGGAGTTAAAATCTGTAACAGATTTCAGCAATTTTAAATCCAAACTGGACAGTGACCTTTCTGCCTTCAAAAAGGGTTTAGAAAGTAAAAAATATAAGAAATTTCAGAGAGATCTCACTGATTATCAAAATAATAAGGTTTATAGATGGCGCAATCCAGACTTCACACCTTTTAGAAGATTTAGAAGAGGGACACAAGTATATAATTTCCCAGGAGAGTCCTCCTCTGATAGTGATTTCAGTGACTCCTCAATCCCTTTTCCCTTAAGAGGACGTGGAACAAGAAATCGAAGAAGAGGAAGAGGAGGGGGGGGAGGAAACACCGGAGATACAACATACCAGATCTCAACCCGACAGAATCGGAGGGAGCAGAGAGTTTAGTAGTTAACATATCAGGGATTGAGATAAGTGAGGCAATCAAAGGGGTATTACAAAAGGGATTATCCTTTGTCCCTACTACAACCCCAGACTTTTTTGAATTAGAATGTGATCTTCATCGTTTTTTTAGGAACTTGAGATTAAAGAGTTTCTTCGCGAATAAAGGAGACGTTAACATCACTGAGCCTACCAGTCCCTTTCAATTCCATGTACAAAATATTAGACCCAAGAGTACTTTTAATCCTCCCCACACGAATGCTTCAGTTGAAGCATATATTACCCTAATTAAAAAAGATTTTGAAAAATTTAAAAGAAATTTTCGTACAAAAATGAAGTCCAACATCTCCAAACAAGAGAAATTAGCACTGACATCCATTCAGAAGAATGAGGACTTGATCCTGAAGCCAGCTGACAAGGGCGGTGCCCTGGTTATCATGCATAAGAACAAATATAAGGAGGAGGTCCTCCGCCAATTACAGGACACAGAGAATTATGCTAAATTGACGGCTGACCCTTCACCGAGGGTAAAGAACAAAATTAGCAAGATAATTGAGGAAGCTTTAGCCTCTGATATCATTACTAAGAAACAGGCAAAATTTCTGATCAAAGAACATCCGATTATACCGGTATTTTATGTATTACCCAAAATACATAAAAGACTTATTGATCCTCCCGGTCGACCTATTGTCGCGGGTACGGATTCAATGTTCCAACCGTTAGCAGTATTCGTAGATCAACTCATCAGACCCTTACTAGGTTATTTAAGTTCGTATTTACAGGACACGACTGACTTTCTGAGCAAGATATCCCCATTGGTGGTCCCTATAAATAGCCAACTGGTCACAATGGACATAGCCAGTCTCTATACCTCGATTCCTCATGAATTAGGAATAGAGGGAGTATTCTACTTCTTAGAGAAGGACAATTTGTATTCACCGAATGAAAGGAGACTTATCAAAGATCTCTTAAAGATCATTTTATATGAAAATTTCTTTCTATTTGAAGATACATTCTATGTCCAAAAACAAGGAACAGCCATGGGCTCAAACGTAGCACCTACATATGCGAACTTATTCGTAGGGAAGTTTGAGGAGGATGTGGTCTATATAGATGAAGACTATAAAAAATTTGTCTTAGGCTGGTACCGTTACATAGATGACGTCTTCTTTGTTTGGACTGGTAGTGATGATGGCTTGATACAATTTGTATCAAAACTTAATTCGGCACATGAATCTCTTAAGTTTACTATGGAAGCAAGTAAGTCCAAGGTGAGCTTTTTAGACACCATGATATCGATCATAGATCAGAAACTCAGAAGTGATTTATTTTCCAAAGAAACGGATCGGAACAATACCTTACGGTATGAAAGTTTCCATCCCCCTTCTCTGATTAAGAACCTCCCATTAGGCCAATTACTGCGGACTAAAAGGATTGTGGATGATCCAGGAATTTGCCTACAAAGACTGGATGAAATGTCTAAAAAATTTCTAGACAGAGGGTATCCAGTACATATTCTGGAAGATAACATGAATAAAGTACTGAACATTGACAGGGCGAGTTTATTGAGTAAGACTACTCGTGAAGTTAAAAAATTTTCGGTGCCCTTTGTGAGTCATTTTGGTTCACATAGCAAGGTCTTCAAAAGGATAATCTTACAACATTGGCACCTTTTAAGGGAGGATACACAGGTGGGCAAGATCTTTAAAGAGACTCCACTATTCTCTTTTCGGAGAAACAAAAACCTGAAAGATGAATTAATACGGGCTGATTGGGGTTCCATGAGAAAACCAACTACAATTAATAAGAAAGGCTCCTTTTCTTGCATGAACTGTGCCCTCTGCCATTCTATGTTACAAGGGGATCATATTACCCACCCCTTATCAGGTAAAAGGATTCCGATTAATGGCAGGTTCTCCTGCAATTCTAAATATGTTATATATGTTATTAAGTGCCCATGTGGCCTAGCATATGTAGGAGAGACCACACAGACTGTCCGTGATAGGATACGCCAGCATAAAGCAGCCATAGGCAAGGATGACGAGGATGCACCTGTGGCCCATCATTTCACCCGATTGGCACACAACAAGAGCCAATTAAGGTTCCAAGTAATTGATGGGGTCTCCCCCTTACGGAGGGGAGGTGACAGACAGAAAATACTATTCCGTAAGGAGGCACTATGGATTAAAAAATTGGATACCATGGTCCCTAGAGGTCTCAATAGAGACATTTCCTGGGGAAATTTCATCTGAGATTTTCAATAGTTCTTAATTGGCGAATTTCCTTCTCAGAATATGTCCTCTCTAAAAGATGACAAACTGAAGAGAAGTAGGAAAGGGTATGAAGAATTGCGATGCTTTGGACATGATATTCCAACAAGACACAGGGTATAGAGCCATGATAGAGGTTCAAATCAATTATAACGGTAGTCCTGCGATATCTACGTAGGATGTATGGGATCTAGTTCTCTTTGGATAGAATTAACCATCTATCCTATAAATACGTTGAAGCAGAATTGATGACATAAGGGTAGTTCCTTCTGTAGGACTCATTTGTTATAGAAATTAGAATTGCGAGAAACAACATAGAATAGGGTAGGTAAGGGCTCTTTGAGACCCTTGGGATAGGCTTTGTCTGAGCCGATTAATTGATTCTTTGGATAGAAAGATGCAACAATGCACATGGTCCGGATATACACTAACTCGAGTAGTTTCTTTTATATGATTCATTTGTTAGAAATATCACATTTGTGAGAATAAGCATGCGTTGCCTTAACCGACTGCATATAGTCTCCCTAATGTTTCACACAAATAGGATATCCCGTGACGGGACCCCCGGTAAATATGAAACATTAACTTATACTGACTAAACACGCTGTGCGCGGAATACTGATGAGAGGGAATGTTTCGTGTAAGGTACGTTGATTGATGGCAAATATAGAGCTACAATTGAGAAGTGCCGCGGATGCCTCTATATACATACATTTATAATCCCCTGAACAGAGTAAGTACAGCGGTTTGATCTTGAAGGTGTCATATATTGACATATTTTCACTGGGGAGTTATGTGGAGCCTATTTAGTACCTGATCGGCAGCGATCACCAGCTATTCGTGAGTCTTAGATTCATTCGTTTTCTATCTCAGCAATGCTTTCACAAACACGAATGTAGAATGTGACGTTAGAGTGGGGGTGTGTATGCGAGTAGCCAATGAGATTACTATTGATTCTATTTAAGGCACACCTCCACCCCATTACCTGCAAATTCCTTGAGAAAGGGGCGGAGTCCCGAAACGCGCGTCGGAACGAGGAGACGCCACCACAGTTACCTGGATATCGTGCTACCTAAGCCACAGAAATTGCGAGGTGAGACTAGATACCTATACGGGGGGCCAATAGAAACCACACTGAAGACAGAGAGTCTCACGGCACTACCGACATATGCTCATATATACTGAAGGAGGTAATACCAATGTTCAAGCATTTGCTTTGTTTACAACACATTCACAACACATTAATGGTTATGAACTGCCACGAGGGTATGAGATACTCGCAGTTTTGGTGAAAAGGATAATGTGGAGTGTAATACATCCTCTGCTATAAAGGGACAGTGCACAATACCGTGAGTGAAGTGTGAAAAGGGTGTGTGTTTGGGCCGTTATTACTTTCACAGCTCCCCGCAATATAATATATGGCCGGTAGCACGTCAGGTTAAAGGGACATCTGAACCAAAAGATTTCAACAATCACAAGATTTGTCACTATAGCCGTTACCAGCATTTACTATGATGGATTACAAATACCATAATATTTCATATCTCCTGTGACCACTTTTATACAGTGGCAAGTAGACAAATTGCTGATGGTTTCAAACAGATACATATTGTTACAGCTGGAGGCTCTATAACGAATGAGACATTCTTGTTTTGGGAGGTGCCACGATTAATAAGAGACACTCTTGGTTAATATAATACTACAGAGTTGAAGATTGAGTGGACACTCGCAATGGTTCTTGATCCTTTGAGGTCCTGAGTGGGTGGTGTCGTAACATTCACTCTCTGGGGACGCCCTGGGAGTGACATTGCAAATTTTGTTTCTGATGATTGTTTTTTCTTTGATGTTTTTCTTTATTTTGCTGAGGGTTAGTACGAATGTGTTTGGTGGATGGGGTATGTGTGGATTTGAGTGAACTCACATCTGATGTTTCCTTGATACTCATGATTGCTTTTTGAAAGATCAATTTTGATCATATCTTTTGTTGAAGAATACAACTTTTTTGATTCTAAGACTCAGTGGCTGGGATTGTTGTAATTTTGTACATATATATATATATACACACACATACACACATACATACACACACACACACACACACACACATATATATATATATATATATATATATATATATATATATACACACACACACACATACATATATATATATATATATATATATATATATATATATATTTCCATGCAAGGTTAGCTTGTATATATGTATATGATTTGAGAATTATTTCTTCATATCAAAGAATGGAAATTTATGCTTACCTGATAAATTGATTTCTTCTACGATACTACGAGTCCACGGATTTCATCCTTACTTGTGGGATATTATCCTCCTGCTAACAGGAAGTGGCAAAGAGCACCACAGCAGAGCTGTATAGCTAGCTCCTCCCTTCCCCTCCACCCCAGTCATTCGACTGAAGGTTATAGGAAGAGAAAGGAAAAGTTAAAAGGTGCAGAGGTGACTGAAGTTGTAAATAATAAAAACTTTAATCTGTCTTAAATTGACAGCGAGGGCCGTGGACTCGTCGTATCGTAGAAGAAATCAATTTATCAGGTAAGCATAAATTTCCTTTTCTTCTACAAGATACGACGAGTCCACGGATTTCATCCTTATTTGTGGGATACAATACCAAAGCAACAGGACACAGATGAAAGGGAGGGACAAGACAGAGACCTAAACGGAAGGCACCACTGCTTGAAGAACTTTTCTCCCAAAAACAGCCTCAAAAGAAGCAAAAGTATCAAATTTGTAAAATTTGGAAAAAGTATGAAGGGACGACCAAGTCGCAGCCTTACAAATCTGTTCAACAGATGCATCGTTTTTAAAAGCCCACGTGGAAGCCACAGCCCTAGTAGAATGAGCCGTAATTATTTCAGGAGGCTGCTGTCCAGCAGTCTCATATGCCAGGCGGATGATACTTCTCAGCCAAAAAGAAAGAGAGGTAGCCGTAGCTTTCTGACCCCTACGCTTTCCAGAATAAGCGATGAATAATGAAGATGATTGACGAAAATCCTTAGTTGCCTGTAAGTAAAACTTTAAGGCACGGACCACGTCCAGATTATGCAACATACGCTTCTTCTTGGAAGAAGGATTAGGACACAAGCAAGGAACAACAATTTCCTGATTAATATTTTTGTTCGAAACAACCTTAGGAAGAAATCCAGGTTTAGTACGTAAAACCACCTTATCAGAATGAAAAATGAGATAAGGCGAATCACACTGTAACGCTGAAAGCTCAGAAACTCTTCGAGCAGAAGAAATAGCAACCAAAAACAGAACTTTCCAAGATAACAATTTAATATCTATGGAATGCATAGGTTCAAACGGAACCCCTTGAAGAACACCAAGAACTAAGTTCAAACTCCAGGGAGGAGTAATAGGTCTAAATACAGGCTTAATTCTAGATAGAGCCTGACAAAAAGACTGAACATCTGGCACATCTGCCAAACGTTTGTGAAACAAAATTGACAAAGCAGAAATTTGTCCCTTTAAGGAACTAGCTGATAAGCCTTTCTCCAGTCCTTCTTGGAGAAAAGACAGAATCCTAGGAATCCTAACTTTACTCCATGAGTAACCCTTGGATTCACACCAATATTTACGCCATATCTTATGATGATTTTTCTAGTGACAGGCTTTCTAGCCTGTATCAAAGTATTGATGACCGAATCAGAGAATCAAGCGTTCAATAATAAATTCAATCAAGTGTTCAATCTCCACGCAGTCAGCTGCAGAGAAATTAGATTTGGATGTTGGAAAGGACCTTGAATGAGAAGGTCCTGTCTCAAAGGAAGTTTCCACGGTGGCAGAGAGGACATGTCCACTAGATTCGCATACCAAGTCCTGCGTGGCCACGCAGGCGCTATCAGGATTACTGAAGCTCTCTCCTGTTTGATTCGAGCAATCACGTGTGGAAGGAGAGGAAATGGTGGAAACACATAAGCTAGGCTGAACGACCAAGGCACCAATCAGTTCGGCCTGAGGATCCCTCAACATGGATCCATATCTTGGAAGCTTGGCATTCTGTCGAGATGCCATCAGATCCAATTCTGGTCTGCCCCATCGGAGAATCAGTGAGGCAAACACCTCCGGGTGGAGTTCCCACTCCACCGGATGAAAGGTCTGTCGACTTAAAAAAATCCGCTTCCCAGTTCTCTACTCCTGGGATGTAGATTGCTGATAGATAGCAAGAGTGGGCCTCTGCCCATCGGATTATCTTTGATACTTCTATCATCGCTAAGGAACTCCTTGTTCCCCCCTGATGATTGATATATGCCACAGTCATGATGTTGACCGACTGGAATCTGATGAATTTGGCCGAAGCCAACTGAGGCCACGCCTGAAGCGCATTGAATATTGCTCTCAGTTCCAGAATATTAATTGGAAGTAGAGACTCCACCTGAGTTCAAACACCCTGAGCCTTCAGGGAATTCCAGACTGCACCCCAGCCCAGTAGGCTGGCGTCCGTTGTCACTATTACCCACGAGGGTCTGCGGAAACAAGTCCCCTGGGACAGATGATCCGGCGACAACCACCAAAGAAGAGAGTCTCTGGTTTCTTGATCTAGATTTATCTGAGGAGATAAATCCGCATAGTCCCCATTCCACTGTCCGAGCATGCACAGCTGCAGTGGTCTGAGATGAAAGCGAGCAAACAGAATGATGTCCATTGCCGCTACCATTAATCCAACTACCTCCATACACTGAGCCACTGATGGCCGAGGAATGCACTGAAGTGCTCGGCAAGTATTTAGAATCTTTGATTTTCTGACCTCCGTCAGAAATATTTTCATGGCTACCGAGTCTATCAGAGTTCCCAAGAAAGGAACCCTTGTCTGTGGAACTAGTGAACTCTTCTCTATGTTCACCTTCCAACCGTGAGTTCTCAGGCAAGACAACACTGTGTCCGTGTGAGATTTTGTCAGTTGATACGTCGCCAACTGGATAAGAATATCGTCCAGATAAGGCGCACTGCTATGCCTCGCGGTCTGAGAGCCGCCAGAAGAGACCCTAGAACCTTTGTGAAGATTCTGGGTGCTGTGGCCAAACTGAAGGGAAGAGCCACAAACTGATAAGGTTTGTCCAGAAAGGCAAACCTTAGAAACTGATGATGATCCTTGTGGATAGGAATATAAAGGTAAGCATCCTTCAAATCCACGGTAGTCATATATTGACCCTCTTGGATCATTGGTAAGATTGTTCGTATAGTCTCCATCTTGAACGATGGGACTCTGAGAAACTTGTTTAGACACTTGAGGTATAAAATGGGTCTGAAAGTTCCCTCTTTTTTGGGAACCACGAATAGGTTTGAGTAAAACCCCTGTCCCGATTTTGGAAGGGGACAAATTACTCCCATAGTAAAAAGGTCTTTTACACAGCGTAAGAACGCCTCTCTTTTTATCTGGTCTGCAGATAAACTTGAAAGATGAAATCTCCCTCTTGGGAGAAAATCCTTGAATTCAAATTGATAACCGTGGGTCACTATTTCCAGCGCCCAGGGGTCCTGAACATCTCTTGCCCAAGCCTGGGCAAAGAAAGAAAGTCTGCCCCCTTCATGCTGTCATTGTAGCAGCAGCGGGCTTCTTGGATTGTTTACCTTTATTCCAGTTCCGGCTGGGTCTCCAGACTGACTTAGATTGAGTAAAATTCCCTTCCTGCTTTGTGGAAGAGGAAGTAGAAGGTCCTCCCTTAAAATTCAGAAAGGAACGAAAATTATTCTGTTTACCCCTCATCTTAACCGACTTATCCTGAGGTAGGGCATGGCCTTTACCTCCTGTAATGTTAGAAATGATTTCCTTCAATTCTGGCCCAAAAAGGGTCTTACCTTTAAAGGGAATAGCTAAAAGCTTAGTTTTTGATGACACATCAGCAGACCAAGATTTGAGCCACGACGCTCTACGCGCTAGAATAGCAAATCCTGCATTTTTCGCAGCTAATTTAGCAATTTGAAAAGCGGCATCAGTAATAAAAGAATTAGCTAGCTTGAGAGCCGTAATTCTATCCAAAATGTCATCTAACGGGGTCTCAACCTTAAGAGACTCTTCCAGAGCCTCAAACCAAAAAGCTGCTGCAGTAGTTACTGGAACAATGCAAGCCGTAGGTTGTAAGAGAAAACCCTGATTAATAAATAATTTCTTTAAAAGACCCTTTAATTTTTTATCCATAGGGTCTTTGAAAGCACAACTGTCCTCAATGGGTATAGTTGTACGCTTATCCAGGGTAGATATTGCTCCCTCTACCTTAGGGACCGTTTGCCATGAGTCCCGAATGGTGTCTGATATGGGATACATTTTCTTAAAATTAGGAGGGGGAGAAAATGGTATACCTGGTCTATCCCATTCCTTTTTTATAATTTACGAAATTCTTTTAGGAAACGGAAATACATCAGTGTAAGTAGGTACCTCTAAATATTTGTCCAAAACAAATCCGTTGGTAAACGCTTCAGTGAACTTGCGGTTTCACTCACCCTGTGTGTCGCGCTTTGTCGCACTGTGTCTCTACTGCCTCTGCAGCACCACTCTGTCTCCTGCTCAGTGCTCCCCATGGGAGCCGTAGCAAAGGGGATAGTTCCGGTCTGGTTAGGTGCACAGAGTATACAGGGAACGTCACCTCTTCCCCCAATTGAAATGAAAATCCAAGACAGCCGAGTCCTTGCACACTGTGGGAAGGTCAGGGTAAAGTGCAAAAACGAACCGCCACTCCTTGCTTCAATTTAAAAAGCTTCTTTATTGTAAGCACTAAAAGGCATACACGCCAACAAAGTATAACAGGTCAACCTCTAAATATTTGTCCATCTTACACAATTTCTCTGGTGGTATTACAATAGGGTCACAATCATCCAGAGTCGCTAAAACCTCCCGAAGTAACAAGCGGAGATGTTCAAGCTTAAATTTAAAGGACGTAATGTCCGAATCTGTCTGAGGTAACACATTCCCTGAGTCTGAAAGCTCTCCCTCAGACAGCAAGTCCCTGACCCCCAACTCAGAACACTGTGAGGGTATATCGGAAATAGCCAATAAAGCATCAGAGGATTCAGTATTTACATTAATACCTGACCTACTGCATTTACGCTGTAACACTGGTAATTTAGATAATACCTCTGTAAGGGTAGTTGACATAACTGCAGCCATCTCCTGCAGAGTAAAAGAATAAGACGCACTAGAGGTACTTGGCGTCGCTTGTGTGGGCGTTAAAGGTTGTGACACTTGGGGAGAATTGGATGGCATATCCTGATTCTCTTCAGACTGAGAATCATCCTTAGGCACACTTCCTTGACCTAAAATATGGTCTTTACAATGTAAGGCCCTTTCAGTACAAGAGGTACACAATGTAAGGGGGGGGTTCCACAATAGCTTCTAAACACATAGAGCAATGAGATTCCTCAATGTCAGACATGTTGAACAGACTAGTAATGACCACAGAAGCCGTTTAAATACTTTATTTACTGCTTTAAATAAATTCTTGAAAAACGTGTACTGCGCCTTTATGAAATAAAAAGCACACAATTTTTCCAAAACTGCTTTAAGAATGTTAATTTGCCTTAAAAATTAACTTAAACTTATTGATTGCTCCAAAAATTATTGCACCCCAGTAGTAAGGGGAGAAATAAAACTCTAAAGTTAACTTAGATCTAGATAAAAAAAAATGTCAGTTTTCACAAAAATACCCCCTGCACCTCTGTGGCGCCTACCTGCCCCCAGGGTACTTCAAAATGACTTGCCAACGCTCCGGACCAGAGAATCACTGTCCAGGAGCAACCGGGAGTTACTGCTTGCTGCTTCTCAGTCAGAAGGAAGTGCGCATCTGATCGCGCAAAAACAAGCCCCGCCCCTTATGGCCGAAGCCGGAGTAGGCCGATAAACAACCGCATGGTGAAGCGGTTTTGCAAACAAAACTAAGTGGAACAATAAACACCCCAAACACATCCCAGCAAGTCATACTGGTTAACTGATAAAATAAAAAGCTCCATCAACCATTTTTTGCCTCTCCCAGAGTGTCATATAATGCCCATTATATTGTCAACTTACAAAAATAAAAACAAGGGACTTCAGTAACACCCGCTTTATAATAGGTCTACTGCTTACCCCATTCCCTTATAGGGAAATTAATGCCAGCCAGTTCTGATATATCAAGTCTCCTCAGAAAAAAAGGGCTGCACATACCTTAATGCTGCTTGTAGCATGAAACCATTCTCCACACTGAAGATTTCTCTTGCACTACCTTCAGCACTCTGTGGGAACCAACATGGATCTTAGTTACAGCTGCTAAGATCATCAACCTCAGGGCAGAGATCTTCTTCCATATCCCCCTGAGGAAAATAGTACACACCGGTACCATTTAAAATAAAAAACTTCTTGATTGAAGAAACTAAAACTAACACCTCACTTTACCTTTTCCTAGTATAACAGGCAAAGAGAATGACTGGGGGTGGAGGGGAAGGGAGGAGCTATATATACAGCTCTGCTGTGGTGCTCTTTGCCACTTCCAGTTAGCAGGAGGATAATATCCCACAAGTAAGGATGAAATCCGTGGATTCGTCGTATCTTGTAGAAGAAAAGGCACGGCGATGGGGGCGAATATGGCCCCATGTATGTTAATATGGTTTTAGATACCTTAACAAGAAAGTATGTCTATCCAGACCCTCTATTCAAATATTGCCTGATCTAGAAAAGGTATTGTCACGGATACCAGACAGCTAAGGCTAACCCCCACCCCCTACAACCTCACCCCTGTTGTTTCTCAGTGGTTTTGGTCTCCTGAGAGCAACCATAATCTCTGGAAGCTTTTGTTTGCATGGTTTTGTGTTCCAAACTTGTTTAGAGAAGAGCTGGTCTATGACCTGGAAAACCCTCCTAGGCTGGCTGGACTCCTGGAACTCCCGGTCGGCCGCCTCACCACGGACACTCGCCTAACCCTTCTCAGGCTGTCCGGGCTCCTGAAACTCCCGGTCGGCCACAGGACAGCAGGACAACCGCTAACTTTACCCCTGGTCGCTCCAGCAACCATTTGCCCCAGAGCTCCGCTCTTTTGCAGGTTAGTAGCCCCTAGGGAGGACAAGAGATGGGGGAATTACCGGAGGGAAGCTGCTTTGGGAACCAGGGGTTTTGGACACCCCTACCCCCATAAATTCAACGGGCTGTACCTCCGGTACCCAATAACGAATAACGCCACTTTTGGACTGCGGCATCTGGGGACAGAGCTTTCAAATGACACCCTGGAAGTGCCGCCGCTCCCCCGGAATCACCCCAAAACCGTCACCACTGTGTCCTGGAATTCTGTGGGACTATGGTTGCTATGGAGGCGTCGGTCAGTCTGGAGGGGCGGGAATGGCGGGAAAACTGTGGCATTGTCTCCCTGTTTTATCAAGATGTGTGTGTATAAAAGATGTGTGTTTGTCCCAATAAACTCAGTTCTTTTTTTCACCTGAATGCTAGTCTGTCTAGTCATTTAGGTGGGCTCCTGCTAGAATCACTTTCCTGGGCTAAATAGCAGCCTGTTCCAGGTAGAGGAAGGACACTCTGGCAGAGCTACCTAGTCTGGGTAGCTGGAGTCTGCCACAGGGTAGGACCCCGAGTACTGGTGCTGTCAGGCATCAGGGGTGGCTACAGGCTGTGGTCACTTGCCAACTACATAGCTGCAGTCGGCAGGGAGGAAGCAGGACCCGTTTGGCCGAGCTACCCAGTCGGGGTAGCCGGGGTATCCGTCACAGGTATATAGACAATATTTTATTTATTTGGACAGCAGATTAAAAATCTCTAAAAGAATTTCAATCAAAACTTAACAGGTTTGACTGTAACTTACAAGTTACTATGGAATATTCAATGAAACAGCATTTCTTAGATACTTTTTTATAGTTTGCATCCCCCCAATAATATAAAAAGCCTACCCTACAGCCAATTAGTTAGGATTAAAAGGATAGTGGATGATCCTATACGACTTCAACAAAGGGTTGATGGAATTATGAATAGGTTTCAGGAGAAAGGGTATCACAATTAGTTATTACATGCACATAGTGAACGCTTGATTACAATCATAAGAAGTGAACTTTTGCAGAAACAAACTAAGAGAATGAATATTGGCAATCAGATCCCTTTTGTGTTATTGTATGTGTATCATGTTAAACATATTAAAAGGATGGTCATTAAACATATTAAAAGGATGGTCAATAAACATTGGTTTATCTTGCCAAAAGATGCGCAATAAGGCCCAATGTTTAGAGAAAACCCACTTTTTTCATTTAAGAAAACCCTAATTTAAGGGACAAATTGTTTAAGGCATATATAGGAACTTTATTTAATTAAAAGTCCATGTGGCCTGGCCTATGTTGGCGATGCCATCCAAAAGGTCAAGGATCTAATATGACAACATAAGCCTGCTTTTGGCAAATCAGATCATGGCGCCCAGTAGCATATAATTTTGCAATCTGTGGCCACAATAAAAGTCAACTGTGATTTCAAGTTGTAGATTGGGTCCCTCCCCTCAGAAGTGGGGCACAATAGGTTAAAGTTATTATTAAGAAAAAAAGAGACCATGTAGATAAGAAAACTGGACACTAAGTATCCACATGGTCTAAATAGGGCGTTGAATTGGTTCAGTATCCTTTTAATCTTCATAAATATCATATACAGCATCGAAAATGAAAGAATGGAGTAAACTCAAAAAGATTTGCATGAGCAGAGTCATCAGAAAACTGCTCTGAAAGACTTATCAACCAGTAAGTAGAAGCAGCAGCCACAACAGTAATATAAAATAGCTGGTCTAAGCAAATACCCTGCTTGTAAAAAGGCCCTTCTTCTAAAGGAATAGTAGTATCTTTAGCCAGAGTGGAAATGGCTCCATTAACCTTGGGAACTGTCTCCTACAAATCATTATTAGCAGCAGGTAAAGGACATCATTTTTTAAACCTTGCAGAAGGACTCAATTAATTGGCTTAGATCATTCTCTATAAGTCATGTCAGAGACAGCATCAAGAAAAGGGAAAGCCTCAGGGAGGTTAACAACAGTCTTAAAAAAAAAACAAAAAAACACACAATTACAAGACTTAGCAGAAACTTTAGGATCTTTAACCTCTAAAATAATTAAGGCCTCCTTTAAAAAAAAAAAAAAACAGAATGAACATGTTCAAATTGAATACAAAAAAAAAAAGAGATCAGGTTCAACATCAGTTAAACACAGGAAACTTCACCATCTGAAGACATAACAGTATCTCTGTACATAGAACTTGTAGAAGGAAAAATCTGAACTGAACTTTTACGCTTGTTTGAAGGTGGGAGAGCAGTAGGAACACCTAAAAATGGTAGAAAGGTATTCACGGGACTCAATTTTTTTGGGTAGATTAAGGGGGAAAAAAGACTGCTCCATTATAGCATAAGGCAAAGCAATGTAATTGTCAGGGTGCCAGGAATCAGACTGAGACGAGAAGTGCAAAAATAATCACACCTTTATTAATAGCAAAAAATAATAAAAAGTCCACAAGTCAAATAAGCCAGGAGTCAAAACCAGAGCTGGTAGTCAGACAAGCCGAGTCAGGAGCCAAAGTGAATAGTCAGGCGAGCCGGAATCAGGAACAAGGAAACAGCAGAGTCAGGAACAAGCCAGGGATCAGGAACCAGGAAGGACGTCAGGAAGCCAGGTAATACACAGGAACTCTCACAAACAGGTCTGGGACAATGCAAAGGCAAAGCATACTGAACAGAGGCCCTTTAAATAATAAAGTGATGACATCACAATTCTGAGACTGCATCCTGTCTCACATGGATGATTCACACCAGTCTGGCCATAAAAGGAAGAGCAGGAAAGAGCAGCATCCCCCACAATGCACCATAGTCAGGAAGAGAGGTGAGTAAAATGGCTGCCAGCAGCACATGGCAAACACAACAGGGAGAAAACCCTGACAGTAATAAACACTATAACCCCCTTAAAAAGCTCTTAAGGAATGGAAATCACTTACTCCCTCCTAAGTAGCTTTTTTATTAAATTCACAGGAACAATGTACACTAAGCTGAACTACAAAACAAAGCAGGAGACATTAACATAACATCTGAAGAGCAGATAACCTCACCAGAGAGAATTGACGAGCACAAAATTAACTAGCAGCTATAAGGAATTTAGCGCACCAAAAAACCCAAGGTGCCCTTGGCTGAGGACAAACATACACTAACAGGACATGAGTAAAAAGACCAACACGCAAAGGAACTAAAAAGAGACTAAAGGAATGTGCGCTAACCCTACATGCGCAACCACGATGCGTGTAAATTAACAAGCTGTCGAACAAAATGTAACTAAGCGAGCCAAAAAAGCAGAAGCATGTAAAAAAGCAAGAGAACAGTGAAAAGGATTCTGTCCCAGGGATATATATATATATATATATATATATATATATACACACACATACACCTATATCTATCTATATATACATATACACATACATACAGTATCTCACAAAAGTGAGTAGACCCCTCACATTTTTGTAAATATTTTATTATATCTTTTCATGTGACAACACTGAAGAAATTACACTATGCTACAATGTAAAGTAGTGAGTGTAAAGCCTGTATAACTGTACATTTGCTGTCCCCTCAAAATAATTCAACACACAGCCATTAATGTCTAAATCCTTGGCAACAAAAACAGAATTTATGTTTACCTGATAAATTACTTTCTCCAACGGTGTGTCCGGTCCACGGCGTCATCCTTACTTGTGGGATATTCTCTTCCCCAACAGGAAATGGCAAAGAGCCCAGCAAAGCTGGTCACATGATCCCTCCTAGGCTCCGCCTACCCCAGTCATTCGACCGACGTTAAGGAGGAATATTTGCATAGGAGAAACCATATGGTACCGTGGTGACTGTAGTTAAAGAAAATAAATTATCAGACCTGATTAAAAAAACCCGGGCGGGCCGTGGACCGGACACACCGTTGGAGAAAGTAATTTATCAGGTAAACATAAATTCTGTTTTCTCCAACATAGGTGTGTCCGGTCCACGGCGTCATCCTTACTTGTGGGAACCAATACCAAAGCTTTAGGACACGGATGAAGGGAGGGAGCAAATCAGGTCACCTAAATGGAAGGCACCACGGCTTGCAAAACCTTTCTCCCAAAAATAGCCTCAGAAGAAGCAAAAGTATCAAACTTGTAAAATTTGGTAAAAGTGTGCAGTGAAGACCAAGTCGCTGCCCTACATATCTGATCAACAGAAGCCTCGTTCTTGAAGGCCCATGTGGAAGCCACAGCCCTAGTGGAATGAGCTGTGATTCTTTCGGGAGGCTGCCGTCCGGCAGTCTCGTAAGCCAATCTGATGATGCTTTTAATCCAAAAAGAGAGAGAGGTAGAAGTTGCTTTTTGACCTCTCCTTTTACCGGAATAAACAACAAACAAGGAAGATGTTTGTCTAAAATCCTTTGTAGCATCTAAATAGAATTTTAGAGCGCGAACAACATCCAAATTGTGCAACAAACGTTCCTTCTTAGAAACTGGTTTCGGACACAGAGAAGGTACGATAATCTCCTGGTTAATGTTTTTGTTAGAAACAACTTTTGGAAGAAAACCAGGTTTAGTACGTAAAACCACCTTATCTGCATGGAACACCAGAGAAGGAGGAGAACACTGCAGAGCAGCTAATTCTGAAACTCTTCTAGCAGAAGAAATTGCAACTAAAAACAAAACTTTCCAAGATAATAACTTAATATCAACGGAATGCAAGGGTTCAAACGGAACCCCCTGAAGAACTGAAAGAACTAAATTGAGACTCCAAGGAGGAGTCAAAGGTTTGTAAACAGGCTTAATTCTAACCAGAGCCTGAACAAAGGCTTGAACATCTGGCACAGCGGCCAGCTTTTTGTGAAGTAACACAGACAAGGCAGAAATCTGTCCCTTCAGGGAACTTGCAGATAATCCTTTTTCCAATCCTTCTTGAAGGAAGGATAGAATCCTAGGAATCTTAACCTTGTCCCAAGGGAATCCTTTAGATTCACACCAACAGATATATTTTTTCCAAATTTTGTGGTAAATCTTTCTAGTTACAGGCTTTCTGGCCTGAACAAGAGTATCGATAACAGAATCTGAGAATCCTCGCTTCGATAAGATCAAGCGTTCAATCTCCAAGCAGTCAGCTGGAGTGAAACCAGATTCGGATGTTCGAACGGACCCTGAACAAGAAGGTCTCGTCTCAAAGGTAGCTTCCAAGGAGGAGCCGATGACATATTCACCAGATCTGCGTACCAAGTCCTGCGTGGCCACGCAGGAGCTATCAAGATCACCGACGCCCTCTCCTGATTGATCCTGGCTACCAGCCTGGGGATGAGAGGAAACGGCGGGAACACATAAGCTAGTTTGAAGGTCCAAGGTGCTACTAGTGCATCCACTAGAGCCGCCTTGGGATCCCTGGATCTGGACCCGTAGCAAGGAACTTTGAAGTTCTGACGAGAGGCCATCAGATCCATGTCTGGAATGCCCCACAGCTGAGTGACTTGGGCAAAGATTTCCGGATGGAGTTCCCACTCCCCCGGATGCAATGTCTGACGACTCAGAAAATCCGCTTCCCAATTTTCCACTCCTGGGATGTGGATAGCAGACAGGTGGCAGGAGTGAGACTCCGCCCATAGAATGATTTTGGTCACTTCTTCCATCGCCAGGGAACTCCTTGTTCCCCCCTGATGGTTGATGTACGCAACAGTTGTCATGTTGTCTGATTGAAACCGTATGAACTTGGCCCTCGCTAGCTGAGGCCAAGCCTTGAGAGCATTGAATATCGCTCTCAGTTCCAGAATATTTATCGGTAGAAGAGATTCTTCCCGAGACCAAAGACCCTGAGCTTTCAGGGATCCCCAGACCGCGCCCCAGCCCATCAGACTGGCGTCGGTCGTGACAATGACCCACTCTGGTCTGCGGAATGTCATCCCTCGTGACAGGTTGTCCAGGGACAGCCACCAACGGAGTGAGTCTCTGGTCCTCTGATTTACTTGTATCTTCGGAGACAAGTCTGTATAGTCCCCATTCCACTGACTGAGCATGCACAGTTGTAATGGTCTTAGATGAATGCGTGCAAAAGGAACTATGTCCATTGCCGCTACCATCAACCCGATCACTTCCATGCACTGAGCTATGGAAGGAAGAGGAACGGAATGAAGTATCCGACAAGAGTCTAGAAGTTTTGTTTTTCTGGCCTCTGTCAGAAAAATCCTCATCTCTAAGGAGTCTATTATTGTTCCCAAGAAGGGAACCCTTGTTGACGGAGATAGAGAACTCTTTTCCACGTTCACTTTCCATCCGTGAGATCTGAGAAAGGCCAGGACAATGTCCGTGTGAGCCTTTGCTTGAGGAAGGGACGACGCTTGAATCAGAATGTCGTCCAAGTAAGGTACTACAGCAATGCCCCTTGGTCTTAGCACAGCTAGAAGGGACCCTAGTACCTTTGTGAAAATCCTTGGAGCAGTGGCCAATCCGAAAGGAAGCGCCACGAACTGGTAATGTTTGTCCAGGAATGCGAACCTCAGGAACCGATGATGTTCCTTGTGGATAGGAATATGTAGATACGCATCCTTTAAATCCACCGTGGTCATGAATTGACCTTCCTGGATGGAAGGAAGAATAGTTCGAATGGTTTCCATCTTGAACGATGGAACCTTGAGAAACTTGTTTAAGATCTTGAGATCTAAGATTGGTCTGAACGTTCCCTCTTTTTTGGGAACTATAAACAGATTGGAGTAGAACCCCATCCCTTGTTCTCTTAATGGAACGGGATGAATCACTCCCATTTTTAACAGGTCTTCTACACAATGTAAGAATGCCTGTCTTTTTATGTGGTCTGAAGACAACTGAGACCTGTGGAACCTCCCCCTTGGGGGAAGTCCCTTGAATTCCAGAAGATAACCTTGGGAGACTATTTCTAGCGCCCAAGGATCCAGAACATCTCTTGCCCAAGCCTGAGCGAAGAGAGAGAGTCTGCCCCCCACCAGATCCGGTCCCGGATCGGGGGCCAACATTTCATGCTGTCTTGGTAGCAGTGGCAGGTTTCTTGGCCTGCTTTCCCTTGTTCCAGCCTTGCATTGGTCTCCAAGCTGGCTTGGCTTGAGAAGTATTACCCTCTTGCTTAGAGGACGTAGCACTTTGGGCTGGTCCGTTTCTACGAAAGGGACGAAAATTAGGTTTATTTTTTGCCTTGAAAGGCCGATCCTGAGGAAGGGCGTGGCCCTTACCCCCAGTGATATCCGAGATAATCTCTTTCAAGTCAGGGCCAAACAGCGTTTTCCCCTTGAAAGGAATGTTAAGTAGCTTGTTCTTGGAAGACGCATCAGCCGACCAAGATTTCAACCAAAGCGCTCTGCGCGCCACAATAGCAAACCCAGAATTCTTAGCCGCTAACCTAGCCAATTGCAAAGTGGCGTCTAGGGTGAAAGAATTAGCCAATTTGAGAGCATTGATTCTGTCCATAATCTCCTCATAAGGAGGAGAATCACTGTCGACCGCCTTTATCAGCTCATCGAACCAGAAACATGCGGCTGTAGCGACAGGGACAATGCATGAAATTGGTTGTAGAAGGTAACCCTGCTGAACAAACATCTTTTTAAGCAAACCTTCTAATTTTTTATCCATAGGATCTTTGAAAGCACAACTATCCTCTATGGGTATAGTGGTGCGTTTGTTTAAAGTGGAAACCGCCCCCTCGACCTTGGGGACTGTCTGCCATAAGTCCTTTCTGGGGTCGACCATAGGAAACAATTTTTTAAATATGGGGGGAGGGACGAAAGGAATACCGGGCCTTTCCCATTCTTTATTAACAATGTCCGCCACCCGCTTGGGTATAGGAAAAGCTTCTGGGAGCCCCGGCACCTCTAGGAACTTGTCCATTTTACATAGTTTCTCTGGGATGACCAGCTTGTCACAATCATCCAGAGTGGATAATACCTCCTTAAGCAGAATGCGGAGATGTTCCAACTTAAATTTAAATGCAATCACATCAGGTTCAGCTTGTTGAGAAATGTTCCCTGAATCAGTAATTTCTCCCTCAGACAAAACCTCCCTGGCCCCATCAGACTGAGTTAGGGGCCCTTCAGAAATATTAATATCAGCGTCGTCATGCTCTTCAGTATCTAAAACAGAGCAGTCGCGCTTACGCTGATAAGTGTTCATTTTGGCTAAAATGTTTTTGACAGAATTATCTATTACAGCCGTTAATTGTTGCATAGTAAGGAGTATTGGCGCGCTAGATGTACTAGGGGCCTCCTGAGTGGGCAAGACTCGTGTAGACGAAGGAGGGAATGATGCAGTACCATGCTTACTCCCCTCACTTGAGGAATCATCTTGGGCATCATTGTCATTGTCACATAAATCACATTTATTTAAATGAATAGGAATTCTGGCTTCCCCACATTCAGAACACAGTCTATCTGGTAGTTCAGACATGTTAAACAGGCATAAACTTGATAACAAGTACAAAAAACGTTTTAAAATAAAACCGTTACTGTCACTTTAAATTTTAAACTGAACACACTTTATTACTGCAAATGCGAAAAAACATGAAGGAATTGTTCAAAATTCACCAAATTTTCACCACAGTGTCTTAAAGCCTTAAAAGTATTGCACACCAAATTTGGAAGCTTTAACCCTTAAAATAACGGAACCGGAGCCGTTTTGAACTTTAACCCCTTTACAGTCCCTGGTATCTGCTTTGCTGAGACCCAACCAAGCCCCAAGGGGAATACGATACCAAATGACGCCTTCAGGAAGTCTTTTCTAAGTATCAGAGCTCCTCTCACATGCGACTGCATGCCATGCCTCTCAAAAACAAGTGCGCAACACCGGCGCGAAAATGAGGCTCTGCCTATGCTTTGGGAAAGCCCCTAAAGAATAAGGTGTCTAAAACAGTGCCTGCCGATATTATTATATCAAAATACCCAGATAAAATGATTCCTCAAGGCTAAATATGTGTTAATAATCAATCGATTTAGCCCAAAAAAAGTCTACAGTCTTAATAAGCCCTTTTTGAAGCCCTTATTTACAATCGTAATAAACATGGCTTACCGGATCCCAGAGGGAAAATGACAGCTTCCAGCATTACATCGTCTTGTTAGAATGTGTCATACCTCAAGCAGCAAGAGACTGCTCACTGTTCCCCCAACTGAAGTTAATTGCTCTCAACAGTCCTGTGTGGAACAGCCATGGATTTTAGTGACGGTTGCTAAAATCATTTTCCTCATACAAACAGAAATCTTCATCTCTTTTCTGTTTCTGAGTAAATAGTACATACCAGCACTATTTCAAAATAACAAACTCTTGATTGAATAATAAAAACTACAGTTAAACACTAAAAAACTCTAAGCCATCTCCGTGGAGATGTTGCCTGTACAACGGCAAAGAGAATGACTGGGGTAGGCGGAGCCTAGGAGGGATCATGTGACCAGCTTTGCTGGGCTCTTTGCCATTTCCTGTTGGGGAAGAGAATATCCCACAAGTAAGGATGACGCCGTGGACCGGACACACCTATGTTGGAGAAACTGAGTACAACTCTAAGTGGAAATGTCCAAATTGGGCCCAATTAGCCATTTTCCCTCCCTGGTGTCATGTGACTCGTTAGTGTTACAAGGTCTCATGTGTGAATGGGGAGCAAGTGTGTTAAATTTGGTGTTGTTGCTCTCACACTATCATACTGGTCACTGGAAGTTCAACATGGCACCTCATGGCAAAGAACTCTCTGAGAATCTGAAAAAAAGAATTGTTGCTCTACATAAAGATAGCCTAGGCTATAAAGAAGATTGCCAAGACCCTGAAACTGAGCACGGTGGGCAAGACCATACAGCGGTTTCACAGGACAGGTTCCACTCAGAACAAGCCATGGTCAACCAAAGAAGTTGAATGCACATGCTTAGCGTCATATCCAGAGGTTGTCTTTGGGAAAACGATGTATGAGTGCTGCCAGCATTGCTGCAGAGGTTGAAGGGGTGGGGGGTCAGCCTGTCAGCGCTCAGACCATATGCTGTACACTACATCAAATTGGTCTGCATGTCTGTCGTCCCAGAAGGAAGCCTCTTCTAAAGATGATGCACACAGTTTGCTGAAGACAAGCAGACTAAGGACATGGATTACTGGAACCATGTCCTGTGGTCCGATGAGACCAAGATAAACTTATTTGGTTCAGGTGATGTCAAGCGTGTTTGGCGGCAATCAGGTGAGGAGTAGAAAGACAAGTGTGTCTTGCCTACAGTCAAACATGGTGGTGGGAGTGTCATAGTCTGGGCCTGCATGAGTGCTGCCGGCACTGGGGAGCTACAGTTCATTGAGGGAACCATGAATGCCAACATGTACTGTGACATACTGAAGTAGAGCATGATCCCCTCCCTTCGGAGACTGGGCTGCTGGGCAGTCTTTCAACATGATAACGACCCCAAACACACCTCCAAGACGACCACTGCCTTGCTAAAGAAGCTGAGGGTAAAGGTGATGGACTGGCCAAGCATTTCTCCAGACCTAAACCCTATTGAGCATCTGTGGGGCATCCTCAAAACGGAATGTGGGGGAGCGCAAGGTCTCTAACATCCACCAGCTCCGTGATGTCGTCATGGAGGAGTGGAAGACGACTCCAGTGACAACCTGTGAAGCTCTGGTGAACTCCATGCCCAAGAGGGGTAAGGCAGTGCTGGAAAATGATGGCCACACAAAATATTGACACTTTAGACCCAATCTGGACATTTCCACTTAGGGGTGTACTCACTTTTGTTGCCAACGGTTTAGACATTAATGGCTGTGTGTTATTTTGAGGGGACAGCAAATTTACACTGTTATACAGGCTGTACACTCACTACTTTACATTGTAGCAAAGTGTCATTTCTTCAGTGTTGTCACATGAAACGATATAATAAAATATTTACAAAAATGTGAGGGGTATACACACACACACACTATATATATATATATATATATATATATATATATATATATATATATATATATATATATATACACTGTATATATATATATATATATATATATATATATATATATATAATATATAATATATACACACACACACACACACACACAAACACACACATACATACATACATACATACATATACACACACAGGAACGAACATCCGGGTCAAAACCATTGTTAGCCCGTTCTATGGCGATTTACCACCTGGGTGCAGCTTCTTTTAGCTCAGTAATGTTTTTCACAGAGTAGAACTTTCCTGAAGTACATCCGTCTAATCCCGCCTACTACAGTTAGTCCAGCGACGAAATACCAGGCAATCCCTCTCTAAACAAGGAGCACAGCAAAGTGAAACACATAAGAAAACACAGGAGCACCTGGGGATAGCCGTTGCACAATAGTTTAATAGAGAAACAAGGACAGGGTACAAAAAATAGCAGAAAATATGTTCAGGGAAACGTCCCTCTTAAAATGATAATAAATCCAATACAGAGATGAAAGTGCATGAAAAAGAATGAGCTAAATGACAGAACAGCGGCTAACGCGTTTCGGCGTGAGCCTTACTCATAGCCTCTTAAAACACAAGTGATCAAACAAAGATTTAAAATACTTAGCTTCAAGACTGATTGGAGTTGGAGTTACACACCCTCAAGCCAATTAACCAATCAGTAACATATTTAGACACACGCACACCCACCTCCCCCTACCCAATCCAGTTCATTAGTTGTTGGCAAATGTGATAATAAACAATGTATATATATAAACATCATTGTTACAGACAAAAGCATGGAACAGGGATAATAGTAACAATCCTAAACACAACCTTAGTTATCCCAGTACATTTCATCACCGAGTGCTCCCACAATGTAACCAAACCAGTTCGCGGGTGAACAGCGCCCCGCTGCAGATGGGGATAAGAGGATCAGATGTGCAAAGCACAAATCGATAAGAGCACAGCAACCCAATACGATTGTTTCAGCCTTCATTGGGCCTTGTCAGCGAGGTGTACCCATATTTCTATAAACACACTGAGCAAGGAGTCCACGTCTTGACTCCCCTTTTTCCCATAAGGAGACTAAATACACAGAGAGAAGCACCCTCACAGAAACTAACAACCGGCTCAATATCAATTGTTACCCTGTTCTATGGTGATTTACCACCTGGGTGCAGCTTCTTTTAGCCCAGTAATGTTTTTCACAGAGTAGAACTTTCATGTAGTATATCAGTCTAATTCCGCCTACTACAGTCAGTCCAGCCCCAAAATACCAGGCAATTCCTCTCTGAACAAGGAAAACGGGTGTGGCCGTGGGCGTGACGAGAGAGCAAAAAAGAGGGGGGGGGGGGAGAGAGCGCACAAGAGGGGGGGGGAGAGAGAGCGCACAAGAGGGGGGGGAGAGAGAGCGCTCAAGAAGGGGGGGAGAGAGAGAGCACAAGAGGGGGGGGGGGAGAGAGCGCACAAGAGGGGGGGGGGGGGAGAGAGAGCGCACAAGAGGGGGGGGGGAGAGAGAGCGCACAAGAGGGGGGGGGGGAGAGAGAGCGCACAAGAGGGGGGGGAGAGAGAGAGCGCACAAGAGGGGGGGGGAGAGAGAGCGCACAAGAGGGGGGGGGGAGAGAGAGCGCACAAGAGGGGGGGGAGAGAGAGAGCGCACAAGAGGGGGGGGGGAGAGAGAGCGCACAAGAGGGGGGGGAGAGAGAGCGCACAAGAGGGGGGGAGAGAGAGCGCACAAGAGGGGGGGGAGAGAGAGCGCACAAGAGGGGGGGGAAGAGAGAGCGCACAAGAGGGGGGGGAGAGAGAGAGCACAAGAGGGGGGGGAGAGAGAGCGCACAAGAGGGGGGGAGAGAGCGCACAAGAGGGGGGGGGAGAGAGCGCACAAGAGGGGGGGAGAGAGAGCGCACAAGAGGGGGGGAGAGAGAGCGCACAAGAGGGAAGGGAGAGAGAGCGCACAAGAGGGAAGGGAGAGAGAGCGCACAAGAGGGGGGGGGAAGAGAGAGAGAGGACAAGAGGGGGGGAGAGAGGACAAGAGGGGGGGAGAGAGAGAGGACAAGAGGGGGGGAGAGAGGACAAGAGGGGGGAGAGAGGACAAGAGGGGGGGAGAGAGAGAGAGAGGACAAGAGGGAGAGAGAGAGAGGACAAGAGGGGGGGAGAGAGAGAGAGGGGGGGAGAGAGAGAGGACAAGAGGGGGGGAGAGAGAGAGGAAAAGAGGGGGGGAGAGAGAGAGGACAAGAGGGGGGAGAGAGAGAGGACAAGAGGGGGGGAGAGAGAGAGGACAAGAGGGGGGGAGAGAGAGAGAGAGGACAAGAGGGGGGGGGAGAGAGAGAGAGGACAAGAGGGGGGGGAGAGAGAGAGAGGACAAGAGGGGGGGAGAGAGAGAGGACAAGAGGGGGGGAGAGAGAGAGGACAAGAGGGGGGGAGAGAGAGAGGACAAGAGGGGGGGAGAGAGAGAGGACAAGAGGGGGGAGAGAGAGAGGACAAGAGGGGGGAGAGAGAGGACAAGAAGGGGGAGAGAGAGGACAAGAAGGGGGAGAGAGAGGACAAGGAGAGAGAGAGAGAGAGAGAGAGAGAGAGAGGACAAGAGGGGGGAGGAAGAGAGAGCGCACAAGAGGGGGGAGAGAGAGCGCACAAGAGGGGGGGAAGAGAGCGCACAAGAGGGGGGGGGAGAGAGAGGACAAGAGGGGGGGAGAGAGAGGACAAGAGGGGGGGAGAGAGAGGACAAGAGGGGGGGGAGAGAGGACAAGAGGGGGGGGGGAGAGAGGACAAGAGGGGGGGGGGAGAGAGGACAAGAGGGGGGGGGAGAGAGGACAAGAGGGGGGGGAGAGAGAGGACAAGAGGGGGGGGGAGAGAGAGGACAAGAGGGGGGGGAGAGAGAGGACAAGAAGGGGGGGAGAGAGGACAAGAGGTGGGAGAGAGAGCAAAATAGGGGGAGAGAGAGATCAAAAGAGGGGGAGAGAGAGTAAAAGAGGGGGGTGAGAGAGTGCAAAAGAGAGAAGGGAGAGAGAGGGAGCAAGGGTTGGAACCGCTGTACTTATAAAAATTGGCCCGTGTACACGGGCTTTAGGACTAGTACAATATAAAAGGAGTTGAATGGACACTAAGAAAGAATGAGAGAAATGGATTGAGGGAAAGGAGAACAGAAAGCGGGAGATATTTATAACATCTGACCTGTATGAGACAATACATTTACTTTTCTGGTAATATACCTACTCACATATGTGCAAGTCTTAGAAGGAAGTATGAAACAGAATATGAAATTGCTAAATAATAAGCAGCAATGCTATGTTGACATTTATTTTTTAATTACAGAAACCTGCTGGCATGGTTACAAACTCTTCTCATTAAGACGTCAAACATACATAAATTTAAAGACACATTATATAACTGTGTTGTAACAAACTTTGTCACACCCCTGTTATGCCACTGGCCCACATATAATCCAGATCTGTCTAGTCTGCTTAAAGGGACATAAAACAAGTTGGGATAGAGACAAAATATAATAATATGTACTTTAATTATTTTACCTGCAAATTTATACTGCAGTGCCTCGCCATTAACAATTTCTTTTTAGTTTCTGAATTGTAAAGCTCTAACTCCCCCCACACGATTCCTTCTATGGCTGTATCTATGTTATTGTTATTTTGGTAGAATGCAAAGGGCACAGGGATTATCTGCTGGAGCATGCCTAGAAGCTGTGAACTCAGTTGAAATACTTGCCACCAATTTTTAAACTTTTTTATGCAAACTATTTTTAATTAATTAGCCCTTTTAGGATATGCACAGATCTCAACCTGTTGTATGTCCCTTTAATTATGCATACAATGGCTACTTTTCCAACCTTTGAGTTAAAGGGACATTAAACCCAAACATTTTCTTTCATGATTCAGAGAGAGAATACAATTTTAAACAACATTCCAATTTTCTTCTGTTCTCTAATGTGCTTTATTGTTTAGATATCCTTTGTTAAAGAAATAGCAATGCACATTTGGGAGCCAATCACACAAGGCATCTATGGACAGCCACCAATCTGCAGCTACTGAGCCAATTTAGATATACTTTTCAGCAAAGGATAGCAAGAGAATTAAGCAAATTCGATAATAGAAGTAAATCAGAAAAGTTGTTTAAAAATATAATTTATGCTTACCTGATAAATTCATTTCTCCTGTAGTGTAGTCAGTCCACGGGTCATCCATTACTTATGGGATTATAACTCCTCCCTAACAGGAAATGCAAGAGGATCACCCAAGCAGAGCTGCTATATAGCTCCTCCCCTCTACGTCATATCCAGTCATTCGACCGAAACCATACGAGAAAGGAGAAACTATAGGGTGCAGTGGTGACTGGAGTTTAATTAAAATTTAGACCTGCCGTAAAAACAGGGCGGGCCGTGGACTGACTACACTACAGGAGAAATGAATTTATCAGGTAAGCATAAATTATATTTTCTCCTGTTAAGTGTAGTCAGTCCACGGGTCATCCATTACTTATGGGATACCAATACCAAAGCTAAAAGTACACGGATGACGGGAGGGACAGGCAGGATCTTTACACGGAAGGAACCACTGCCTGTAGAACCTTTCTCCCAAAAACAGCCTCCGAAGAAGCAAAAGTGTCAAATTTTGAAAATTTTGAAAAAGTGTGAAGTGAAGACCAAGTTGCAGCCTTGCAAATCTGTTCAACAGAGGCCTCATTCTTAAAGGCCCAAGTGGAAGCCACAGCTCTAGTAGAATGAGCTGTAATCCTTTCAGGAGGCTGCTGTCCAGCAGTCTCATAGGCTAAACGTATTATGCTACGAAGCCAAAAAGAGAGAGAGGTAGCCGAAGCTTTTTGACCTCTCCTCTGTCCAGAATAAACGACAAACAGGGAAGAAGTTTGACGAAAATCTTTAGTTGCCTGCAAATAAAATTTCAGGGCACGGACGACGTCCAGATTGTGCAAAAGTCGTTCCTTCTTTGAAGAAGGGTTAGGACACAATGATGGAACAACAATCTCTTGATTGATATTCTTGTTAGTGACTACCTTAGGTAAGAACCCAGGTTTAGTACGCAGAACTACCTTGTCTGAATGAAAAATCAGATAAGGAGAATCACAATGTAAGGCCGATAACTCAGAGACTCTTCGAGCCGAGGAAATAGCCATTAAAAACAGAACTTTCCAAGATAACAGCTTGATATCGATGGAATGAAGGGGTTCAAACGGAACACCTTGCAGAACGTTAAGAACTAAGTTTAAGCTCCACGGCGGAGCAACAGTCTTAAACACAGGCTTAATCCTAGCCAAAGCCTGACAAAAAGCCTGAACGTCTGGAACTTCTGCCAGACGTTTGTGTAAAAGGATAGACAGAGCTGAAATCTGTCCCTTTAACGAACTAGCAGATAAACCCTTTTCTAAACCCTCTTGTAGAAAAGACAATATCCTAGGAATCCTAACCTTACTCCATGAGTAACTCTTGGATTCGCACCAATATAAGTATTTACGCCATATTTTATGGTAAATTTTACTGGTAACAGGTTTCCTAGCCTGTATTAAGGTATCAATCACTGACTCCGAGAATCCACGCTTTGATAGAATCAAGCGTTCAATCTCCATGCAGTCAGCCTCAGAGAAATTAGATTTGGATGTTTGAAAGGACCCTGAATCAGAAGGTCCTGTCTCAGAGGCAGAGACCATGGTGGACAGGACGACATGTCCACTAGATCTGCATACCAGGTCCTGCGTGGCCACGCAGGCGCTATTAGAATCACCGATGCTCTCTCCTGTTTGATCCTGGCAATCAATCGAGGAAGCATCGGGAAAGGTGGAAACACATAAGCCATGTTGAAGACCCAAGGTGCTGTCAGAGCATCTATCAGCACCGCTCCCGGGTCCCTGGACCTGGATCCGTAACAAGGAAGCTTGGCGTTCTGGCGAGACACCATGAGATCCAGATCTGGTTTGCCCCAATGATGAAGCAGTTGGGCAAACACCTCCGGATGAAGTTCCCACTCCCCCGGATGAAAGGTCTGGCGACTTAGAAAATCCGCCTCCCAGTTCTCCACGCCTGGGATGTGGATCGCTGACAGGTGGCAAGAGTGAGACTCTGCCCAGCGAATTATCTTTGAGACTTCCATCATCGCTAGGGAACTCCTTGTTCCCCCTTGATGGTTGATGTAAGCCACAGTCGTGATGTTGTCTGACTGAAACCTGATGAACCTCAGAGTTGCTAACTGAGGCCAAGCCAGAAGAGCATTGAAAATTGCTCTTAATTCCAGAATGTTTATTGGAAGGAGTCTCTCCTCCTGAGTCCATGATCCCTGAGCCTTCAGGGAATTCCAGACTGCGCCCCAACCTAGAAGGCTGGCGTCTGTTGTTACAATCGTCCAATCTGGCCTGCGGAAGGGCATCCCCTTGGACAGATGTGGCCGAGAAAGCCACCATAGAAGAGAATCTCTGGTCTCTTGATCTAGATTTAGCAGAGGGGACAAATCTGAGTAATCCCCATTCCACTGACTTAGCATGCACAATTGCAGCGGTCTGAGATGCAGGCGCGCAAATGGTACTATGTCCATTGCCGCTACCATTAAGCCGATTACCTCCATGCACTGAGCCACTGACGGGTGTTGAATGGAATGAAGGACACGGCAAGCATTTAGAAGTTTTGATAACCTGTCCTCCGTCAGGTAAATTTTCATTTCTACAGAATCTATAAAAGAGTCCCTAGAAATGGAACTCTTGTGAGTGGCAATAGAGAACTCTTTTCTACGTTCACCTTCCACCCATGCAACCTTAGAAATGCCAGAACTAACTCTGTATGAGACTTGGCAGTTTGGAAACTTGACGCTTGTATCAGAATGTCGTCTAGGTACGGAGCTACCGCTATGCCTTGCGGTCTTAGTACCACCAGAAGAGAGCCCAGAACCTTTGTAAAGATTCTTGGAGCCGTAGCTAACCCGAAGGGAAGAGCTACAAACTGGTAATGCCTTTTTAGGAAGGCAAATCTTAGATACCGGTAATGATCCTTGTGAATCGGTATGTGAAGGTAGGCATCCTTTAAATCCACTGTGGTCATGTACTGACCCTCTTGGATCATGGGTAAGATGGTTCGAATAGTTTCCATTTTGAACGATGGAACTCTTAGGAATTTGTTTAGGATCTTTAAGTCCAAGATTGGTCTGAAGGTTCCCTCTTTTTTGGGAACCACAAACAGATTTGAATAGAATCCTTGCCCGTGTTCCGACCGCGGAACTGGGTGGATCACTCCCATTAGTAAGAGGTCTTGTACACAGCGTCGAAACGCCTCTTTCTTTATCTGGTTTGCTGATAACCTTGAAAGATGAAATCTCCCTTGTGGAGGAGAAGCTTTGAAGTCCAGAAGATATCCCTGATATATGATTTCCAACGCCCAGGGATCCTGGACATCTCTTGCCCAAGCCTGGGCAAAAAGAGAAAGTCTGCCCCCCACTATATCCGTTTCCGGATCAGGGGCCCTCACTTCATGCTGTCTTAGGGGCAGCAGCAGGTTTCTGGCCTGCTTGCCCTTGTTTCAGGACTGGTTAGGTTTCCAGCCCTGACTGTAGCGAGCAACAGTTCCTTCCTGTCTTGGAGCGGAGGAAGTTGATGCTGCTCCTGCCTTGAAATTACGAAAGGCACGAAAATTAGACTGTTTAGCCTTTGGTTTGGCCCTGTCTTGAGGCAGGGCATGGCCCTTACCTCCAGTAATGTCAGCGATAATTTCTTTCAAGCCGGGCCCGAATAATGTCTGCCCTTTGAAAGGAATATTAAGCAATTTAGATTTAGAAGTCACATCAGCTGACCAGGATTTAAGCCACAGCGCTCTGCGCGCTTGAATGGCGAATCCGGAGTTCTTAGCCGTAAGTTTGGTTAAGTGTACTACGGCATCAGAAATAAATGAATTAGCTAGCTTAAGGGCTTTAAGCTTGTTCATAATCTCATCCAATGGAGCTGTGCTAAGGGTCTCTTCCAGAGACTCAAACCAGAATGCCGCCGCAGCAGTGACAGGCGCGATGCATGAAAGGGGTTGTAATATAAAACCGTGCTGAACAAACATTTTCTTAAGGTAACCCTCTAACTTTTTATCCATTGGATCTGAAAAAGCACAGCTATCCTCCACCGGGATAGTGGTGCGCTTAGCCAGAGTAGAAACTGCTCCCTCCACCTTAGGGACTGTCTGCCATAGGTCCCGTGTGGTGACGTCTATTGGAAACATTTTTCTAAATATAGGAGGGGGTGAAAAGGGCACACCGGGTCTATCCCACTCCTTGTTAACAATTTCTGTAAGCCTTTTAGGTATAGGAAAAACATCAGTACACGCCGGTACCGCAACATATTTATCCAGCCTACATACTTTCTCTGGAATTGCAACCGTGTTACAATCATTCAGAGCCGCTAATACCTCAACTAGTAATACACGGAGGTTCTCAAGCTTAAAATTTAAAATTTGAAATCTCTGAATCCAGTTTACTTGGATCAGATCCGTCACCCACAGAATGAAGCTCTCCGTCCTCATGTTCTGCAAATTGTGACGCAGTATCAGACATGGCTCTACTATTATCAGCGCACTCTGTTCTTACCCCAGAGTGATCGCGTTTACCTCTTAATTCTGGCAATTTAGATAGTACTTCAGTCATAACATTAGCCATGTCTTGCAAAGAGATTTGTATGGGCCGCCCTGATGTACTTGGCGCCACAATATCACGCACCTCCTGAGCGGGAGGCGAAGGTACTGACACGTGAGGAGAGTTAGTCGGCATAACTTCCCCCTCGTTGTCTGGTGATATTTTTTTAACATATAAAGTTTGACTTTTATTCAAAGTAACATCTATACATTGAGTGCACAAATTTCTATTGGGCTCCACATTGGCCTTTAAACATAGTGAACAAACAGATTCATCTGTGTCAGACATGTTTAAACAGACTAGCAATAACACTAGCAAGCTTGGAAAAAACTTTTAAATAAATTTACAAGCTATATAAAAAACGCTACTGCGCCTTTAAGAAACATAAAAATGTGACACAGTTGAATTAACAATGAACCAAATATGTTAAAACAACCAAATTTTAACAGAAAATGTATAAAGTTAGCAGAGGATTGCACCCACCAGCAAAAGGATGATTAACCCCTTAATACCCCAAACGGATAACAGTTGAAATAATAAACGTTTTTATCACAGTCAAACAAACTGTCACAGGTCTGCTGTGACTGATTACCTCCCTCAAAACTAGTTTTGGAGACCCCTGGGCTCTGTAGAGACGTCCTGGATCATGGAGGAAGAAATAGGAAGACTGTGACTAAATTTTTACTGCGCAATAAAGCGCTAAAATAGGCTCCTCCCACTCATATTACAACAGTGGGGAAGCTCAGTAAACTGTTTTTATGCAGAAAAAAACAACAGCCATGTGGTAAAAATCATGCCCATAAAGTTTTATCACCAAATACCTCAGAAAAAACGATTAACATGCCAGTAAACGTTTTAAAATTGAAAATTATGAAGTGTTATTAATAAGCCTGCTGCTAGTCGCTTTCACTGCAGTGCAGGCTCAAATATTACTTTAATATTGACAGTATTTTCTTAGTGAAATTCCATTCCCCAGAAATACCTCAGAGTATACATACATACATATCAGCCTGATACCAGTCGCTACTACTGCATTTAAGGCTGCACTTACATTACATCGGTATTAGCAGTATTTTCTCAGTCAATTCCATTCCATAGAAAATAATTTACTGCACATACATCCTTGCAGGTGGGCCCTGCATGTTATCCCCTGTTCTGAAGTTACCTCACTCCTCAGAATGGCCGAGAACAGCAAGTGGATCTTAGTTACGACCGCTAAGATCATAGAAAACTCAGGCAGATTCTTCTTCTAATGCTGCCTGAGAAGAAACAACACACTCCGGTGCCGTTTAAAATAAACTTTTGATTGAAGAAATAAAAACTAAGTTTAACACACCACAGTCCTCTCACACGTCCTATCTTTAGTTAGGTGCAAGAGAATGACTGGATATGACGTAGAGGGGAGGAGCTATATAGCAGCTCTGCTTGGGTGATCCTCTTGCACTTCCTGTTAGGGAGGAGTTATAATCCCATAAGTAATGGATGACCCGTGGACTGACTACACTTAACAGGAGAAACTGCATGCTCTTTTTAAATCATGAAAGAAAAAAGGGGGGTTTCATGTGCCTTTAAACAGCCCATCTCACTTGTAAACTTTAAATACAATATAAAATGAGATGACAGGTTATTCCAATTATTTCAGCAATAATATTGTATTACATTTATATAGATTTTTCTCAGAAATATGTGCACACAAGCATACTTATGTATGCAAATTCAATGACTATCTCAGTTCAGATGTACTCTCTCAAAATAACTTTCTTGGGGGTTTCTAATTTATTTTGAAGTGTTTTCCTCGAGCTGGCTTCAATGAATACCCACTTTCATACCCCCCCTTAAAAAGAAAACAAAAACATAACAAGCTACCTTGTTTATACTGAAACGGCCTTCAAACCGACAGCCATTACCGTTGTTGATAGAGATTTTCATAGAATTATCAATGTGACCAACTTCATGTCTCCCCATTTCATCTTGAATGTCCAGCCCCACCACTAAGTGAGAAAACAATTAACAATATATTATGAGGAAGGATAAACACATACAAATTAAACATACATTTGAAAATATAGTGTATATGCTGGAAATTTTTGATAGGCTCTTATTTAAAGACCTTTTAAATTAGGTCATATATGCTTGATGAAACGTTGATCTGTTACGCAGAGAAACGCGTTTCAATGATAGGGGGATTGTCCACTATCACCCCTCTAATTGTATCTGCACTTGTTTTTAACTTTTTTTTTTTTTTTATAACATTTTTACTTTTCACTACGAGTGACGTATATGACACTTTTATAGAGCAGCAGCCTGTCACTTACAGCACATTTAGGAAACCCTATGAAGCTGGTACACTGTGAATTTCCAGCACACACAATAAATAGCACATTGGGGTGCTAAGATGTAAGTACTTTGTTTCACCATCTATGTTTTGGGCATCTTTATTTTGATTGATATGCAGATGTGGTGCCTTTTTTCTTTATTGATGTTTTTAGACTCGTTGTACTGTGAGTGGAAGGGGAAGAGCAGTCTGCAATGACAACTTTACTTACATGAAGATTATTCATTGGGGACATTTTTTTTTTCTCTATACGAGGATCCTCTATGGGGGACTGCGTTATTCTCATTTGGAGGATCAATGGACATTGTTTCTATTGGAGACTTTCGTTTGCATTAGCACTTCATTTAGTGTCATTTGATTTGACATTTAGTAACATTTTGTGCTGAGGTTAATTTTAGATTGCATTGCAGTTGTGAATCTGTTGATATAGCATTTTACAAGTTTGAAATTTAGAAACCAGATATTCAGTATTTTTTACTTTTTTGCTTAGCTGCACCATAATTTTATGTAAAGACAAACAGACACAGGGGCGCCACATGTACAGTTTGAAGTATGGCAATAAGAAACAAATAGCAGGTACACTCACAATGTGTACTGCACCATACAATAGGTGCTAAACTCATGAGCTGGAACCTCCCAGTCGCCCACCGGACTGTTCCCCCATGCCAATCACCAATGGAGAGTCCATAGCAGTTCCTCAGTAAATGGTAGCAAATGCACAATAAGACCTTGTATCACTGTTGGGCTGGAGATAGCTTGATAAAAATAGTAAATAGTTGTGTGAAAAAATAATTTTTTATTAAAATCAATAAAAACAATGAATTAAAAAAGAGATGCGTTTCTCCGCCACTTAGACGGTTTCCTCAGGTTTATATGTATATGAGCCTGAGGAAACAAAGTGACTAAGAAATGCATCGCTTTTGATACATTGTTTTAAATAATTAATTTATACTTTAATCAAGCTATCCCCAGCCCAACAGTGATACAAGATCCTATCAGCTACCAGTTCCCAAAGAACGGCTGTGGATTTTCCATTGGTGATTGGGCTTGGGAACAGTCCATTAGGCGACTTGGAGGTTTCAGCTTGTTAGCTTAGCACCTATTATATGGTGCAATGCAATTTGACTCCTATTGCCATACTTCAAACTGTCATGTTTGTCTTTTCAGAATGGCGTTCATGAAATGAAGCCATACATTCCTCCACAGAGAGCAGCCTGGGCCTGCTGCTATAGAAGATTTTCATCAAGAAGAATCTTATTTTAGTTTTACTGTTTTTACAGTCGTAGGACTGTATTGAGACAGTATACATACATATGTCTATGTATGTATATGGGACAGTATAATACTTAGCAGAAAATGTTATATTATTATGCAACAAACATTGAATTTTCTTTCTATTAGCCAACGTTCTCTCTAGCTATATATATATATATATATATATATATATATATATATATATATATATATATAAAAAACAAAAGCGCCACATGGCCTAGTACATACTCTGTATACATACACACACATGTATGTGTATATATATATATATATATATATATATATACACACACACACACATATATGTGTGTGTGTGTGTGCGCGCGCGTGTGTATGTATGTGTGTATATATATATATATATATATATAAATATGTGTGTGTGGTGCGTATATATATATATATATATATATATATATATACACACACACACATATGTGTGTGTGTATATGTGTATATATATATATATATATATACACATATACGTGTGTGTGTATGTATGTATGTATGTATGTATGTATGTATGTATGTATATGTATATATATATATATATATATATATATATATATATATATATATATATATATATACACATACACACACACACAAAAATAAAATAATATGGTTGCATAAGTGTGCACACCTTTAAACTAATACTTTGTTGGAGCACCTTTTGATTTTATTACAGCACTCAGCCTTTTTGGGTATGAGTCTATCAGCATGGCACATCTTGACTTGACAAGATTTGCCCACTCTTCTTTGCAAAAACACTCCAAATCTGTCAGATTGCGAGGGCATCTCCTGTGCAGAGCCCACTTCAGATCACCCCACAGGTCTGGGCTCTGGCTGTGCCATTCCAAAACTTTAATCTTCTTCTAGCAAAGCCATTCCCCTTTGTTGATTTGGATGTATGCTTTGGGTCGTTGTCATGCTGAAAGATAAAGTTCCTCTTCATGTTCAGCTTTCTAGTAGAAGCCTGAAGGTTTTGTGCCAATATTGACTGGTATTTGGAACTGTTCATTAATTCCCTCTACCTTGAATAAAGCCCCAGTTCCAGCTGAAGAAAAGCAGACCCAAAGAATGATGCTACCACTATGGTGTTCTTTTGGTGATATGCAGTGTTGTTTTTGCACCAAACATATCTTTTGGAATTATTGCCAAAAAGTTCAACCTTAGTTTCATCAGACCATAACACCTTTTCTCACATGGGAGACTTCAGATGTGTTTTTGCTAAATTTAGCTGGGCTTGGATGTTTTTCTTCGTAAGAAAAGGCTTCCATCTTGCCGTCTACCCCAAAGCCCAAACATATGAAGAATACGGGAGATTGTTGTCACATGTACTACACAGCCAGTACTTGCCAGATATTCCTGCAGCTCCTTTAATGTTGCTGTAGGCCTCTTGGTAGCCTCCCAGACCAGTGTTCTTCTCGTCTTTTCATCAATTTTGGAGGGACATCCAGTTCTTGGTAATGTCATTGTTTTGCCATATGTTCTCCACTTGATGATGACTGTCTTAACTGTGTTTCATGGTATATCTAATGTGTAGTTTATAGGTCACATTAAAGGTGGAGAAAGTTCTGAAATGATTTATCTTTGTCTAATTTGTTTTACATCACAGAAACCTGACATTTTAACGGGGGGTGTAGACTTTTTATATTCACTGTATATGTAACAAATTATGCTGACCTGATAATTTCCTTTTCTTCTGATGGAAAGAGTCCACAGCTGCATTCATTACTTTTGGGAAATAAGAACCTGGCCACCAGGAGGAGGCAAAGACACCCGGGCCAAAGGCTTAAATATTGCTCCCACTTCCCTCATCCCCCAGACATTCTGCCGAGGAACAAGGAACAGTAGAAGAAAGGGTGAAAGGTGCCAGAAGAATAATAAGGACACCCCACATACAATTACGGGTGGGGAGCTGTGGACTCTTTCCATCAGAAGAAAAGGAAATTATCAGGTAAGCATAATTTATGTTTTTCTTCTTAAATGGAAAGAGTCCACACCTGCATTCATTACTTTTGAGAAAACAATATCCAAGCTATAGAGGAAATTGAATGCCAAGACGGAAGGGTAGAATAGGCGGCCCATACTGAGGGCACCAGGCCTGAACCCCTACCGAATTAAAAACCCTGCTTCGCCCGAAGCCGAGAAAAACTTTTAAGGAAAAGCCCCAAGGACACTGACTCGCAGCTAGTCCAGAAGCCAAACTAGAGACCGCAAACAGACTCGACTGAGCCAACAGTCCTCCAGGAAACACCGTTGCCCAACAGACCCACTACTCACCCCCCACAAATGAAGGGGACACCAGCCAAAACCCCCAAGGGGACAAGGCAAAGGAGAACCGAGGAAACTGAAAGGTCCCCTAATACAAAAAAGAACACCTCCAAGAGTGAGCCCAGCTCACAGAGACCCAAAGGGGCCCAAACAGGGAAAGGAGGCCATGCCTATACCAGGCAAAACCCGGGATAAGATCGGGCACAGAGACAGAACAGACGTCTCTCCAACATCCTGCAAGCACGGAATGTAACTAAAGTCCTCCCAGTGTCTGACCATAGAAGACCAAAGCATTCGACCATGAAAAAGTGTGTAATACACCCAGATGAAAGAAAAACAAGTTTGAGAACACAGAGTCCATAACAGGATGACACAGAGGGTACTTGCAGTCAAGCAAGAAACAAACTGCAAAAGCAACCCCCGGACAGAGGGCACACTCCAGGCAACCTAAGTCGCCGGACCTACACACAGGTTCCTAAAAAGGGGAACACAAAACCTCAATTGAGGCCCCCGGAGAAGGAGGGGGATACCCTCAGAACCCAAAGGAAGAGTAAACCCACTTCTGAAATCAATGGAGCAAGTTGAAAGGAAAATCTATACCCTAGCAGACTGAGCTAACAGGATAGACTCAACAAAGCTAACACATCCAGAGGAGACTGCGACCAAAACGCAGCGCCCTAGACCGCTTGGCCATCCTGACCTGCAGACCCACACCCAACTGGACCAACCCAGCCTTAGGGATCTAAGACAGGGGAACAAAAGAATCCCGAAACAGGTACAGCAACGAGCTTAAGGATAGCACAGCCATCCCCACAGAGCACAAGTACAACCCGACTCTGAAAACAGACAACAAGGCCATAGACCTAAGGATCTATGAGAATAAAGGACGAACAAGTCTGACTTGGAGCCAGCAAGACCCCAGAGGGAACCAATCCCACCTTGCTGCCTCCCATCCAGAAGAAGCACCAAGCAAAGACTCCATCCCCATAGGGAGGAGAATATCCCCTAAAGAAAAGGGATGATGCCGGAAGGGCAACAACTGTCCTCAAGGCCTGAAGCCACCGGCTAAAAATAAGATAAATTCCCAACACAGATGTCCTAGAAAAGGTCCCCCCTACAAGTAGCTTGCCAAGCAGAGGCACAGCCAACCCATTCGCCTGCAGAGCAGGGAATCTACGGGAACACTGGCAAGCTGACCAGGGAAATGCAACCCTAAGGCGCACCAGAAATTGGACAACCAGGGCCAGCAGCTGGGTATGAACCAACATCCCTTGAGGCGCAAGCCACACAGCTAACCACCAGATGACATGGGCTACTCTGTGGCAAAGAGTAAAAAATACTCCGAAAACCTGGCCAACCATGACCAGGTCAGGTAGATGGAGCAAGGACATAGCCCAAGTTCCACTACCGTGGAACACCCCAACGAGTCCTGAGATCCAATATTCCAAAACCACCCAAAACTGGGTCAGGAAAATAGGCCAAGCAAAGCTTCAGCAACCGGAAGTCTCAGGGAGAAAAACAGGCCCGGGTACATAATAGTTCAGGCATACCTTACCCTAGAACTAAACACTCCAAGCATCTGGATTCGTCACCGGACACAGAATCTAAAATCAAAATAGTCTCAGTATCAGAATCCTCCGTAACTGAATAGAGGATATATAAATATGGACTAAAGTAGTAAAAACAAAAAACAGCACCTGACACCCCCAATGGCTGGGGCACTCGCCACCTCCTATGACCAGACCCCTGCGGACTAGAAAATTTCCCTTGCCACACGGTCGGTAATGCGGAGATGGGAAACAGAATGGAACCACGCCCGAAAACAAGGTGAACCATACAGTCCAAAAAAAAAACGCCCAACCAAAAGGCTGGGTCACTTTCAAAGGCCTCAATGTTCCAAACCACGAGCCCATAAACATCACACATAAGCAGGTTGAATAATATAACAAACATGATTATAAACCCCCTGTTCAATAACCCCCCTCAGGAGAAATTAACCCTCAATTCCAAGATACTACAAGGGACTCACTGAGACGCTTATGATAAGTTAGACCCGCAAGGTGGTAGCCTCTCAGGAAAACATTCACATTACAGTACATTGATGAATAAATTAAAATGAAACGATCTTACCGGAATCTACGCAGTGGAACAGGAACATGGTCTTTCATGTGTGATGGATAGTAGCATCGCCTCCGCCATGGACTTGAGAGAAGAAAGCAGGCAGCAGAGCTAAGTTAGACAACGCCGATTGCTTGAGGAGCTGTTAATCTGAGTCGGGATGGTTTTGCAGAAAGACTCTCCCTGCATCTCTGGACTCTAACTTTCATCCAAGCCCTCACTGAGAGACTGACAGGACTACTTAAAACTTCTGTCCCATGCCAAAGAGTACTACCCTCCATAAGAGACAAAAAACTAAAATTCTGACACTTCTCTGCCAACCTCCTGGGACGAAAGGCAAATAATGACTGGGGGATGAAGCAAGTGGGAGGAGTATTTAAGCCTTTGGCTGGGGTGTCAGGTTCTTATTTCCCAAAATTAATGAATGCAGCTGTGGACTTTCCATTTCAGAAAAAAATAAAATATATATATATATATATATATATATAAAATGTAGCAAAGAAGCACTCACTGAACAATTCCAACATTCTATTATTAACCTTATAGCACCCTGACAAGCTGCAAAAGTTGGTGAGAGTGCACTTACACCACTGTTTGGAATATATATATATATATATATATAAAAAAAAGGTATTGGCGCACATCCATTTTCAAAAGCACAACATATTTTTTGAACTACTGCAAAGGAAATTTATGCTTACCTGATAAATTGATTTCTTTAACGATACGACGAGTCCACGGATTTCATCCTTACTTGTGGGATATTACCCTCCTGCTAACAGGAAGTGGCAAAGAGCACCATAGCAGAGCTGTATATATAGCTCCTCCCTTCCCCTCCACCCCCAGTCATTCGACCAAAGGCTATAGGAAGAGAAAGGAAAAGCTAAAAGGTGCAGAAGTGACTGAAGTTATAAATAATAAAAAACATAATCTGTCTAAAATTGACAGGGAGGGCCATGGACTCGTCGTATCGTAGAAGAAATCAATTTATCAGGTAAGCATACATTTCCTTTTCTTCTACAAGATACGATGAGTCCACGGATTTCATCCTTACTTGTGGGATACAATACCAAAGCAACAGGACACGGATGAAAGGGAGGGACAAGACAGAGACCTAAACGGACGGCACCACTGCTTGAAAAACTTTCCTCCCAAAAAAAGCCCCAGAAGAAGGAAAAGTATCAAATTTGTAAAATTTGTAAAAAGTATGAAGAGACGACCTAGTCGCAGCTTTACAAATCTGTTCAACAGATGCATCATTTTTAAAAGCCCATGTGGAAGCCACAGCCCTAGTAGAATGAGCCGTAATTCTTTCAGGAGGCTGCTGTCCAGCAGTCTCATATGCCAGGCGGATGATACTTCTTAGCCAGAAAGAAAGAGAGGTAGCTGTAGCTTTCTGACCCCTACGCTTTCCAGAATAAACAATGAACAATGAAGAGGATTGACGGAAAGCCTTTGTTGCCTGTAAGTAAAACTTTAAGGCACGGACCACGTCCAAGTTATGTAACAGACCCTCCTTCTTGGAAGAAGGATTAGGACACAATGAAGGAACAATAATTTCCTGATTAATATTCTTATTTGAAACCTTAGGAAGAAATCCAGGTTTGGTACGTAAAACCACCTTATCAGAATGAAAAATGATATAAGGTGAATCACACTGTAATGCTGAAAGCTCTGAAACTCGTTGAGCAGAAGAAACAGCAACCAAAAACAGAACTTTCCAAGATAATAACTTTATATCTATGGAATGTAAAGATATAATATGCCCAAAGACTTTTGAATACGGAAGAACAAATCAGTTTTGGACTATGCTATAAACATTAATTTCCATAAATACAAATAGGCTTTCTAAATACTAAAAGCTGAAGAATAGCCAGTAAACTCAAAATAGTTGATTGTATACTTTCATTTCTAGACACAATTATAACAACTGTCACAAACTTAGTCAGAAAGAGTGATTATTCTAAATAATTATACTAACACAGTTTTGCTTAGTATTAGTATGAATTAGCAGCACATTGGGAGGGTGTTTTTTCTTAACCAATGGGAAGAGATTATTGCCTTTTTAAACACAGGATGATGGTCACTAACCATGCTATGACTACGGCGGGGAAAGCCGAAACGCGTCAGCAGTAGTGACCACCACCCAGTGCTGTACCTCAGAAGGCTGTAACAAGTGTTGTTGTTGCATAATTTTAACCAAATAAACTTTGGACCGTGATTTACAAGAGACCGGAACTCCTTATTCTTTCTCTCTACATTTCAAACGGAACCCCTTGAAGAACTCGAAGAACTAAATTCAAACTCCAGGGAGGAGTAATAGGTCTAAATACAGGCTTAATTCGGGTTAGAGCTTGACAAAAAGACTGAACATCTGGCACATCTGCCAAATGCTTATGAAACAAAATTGACAACGCTGAAATTTGTCCCTTTAAGTAACTAGCTGATAAGCCTTTCTCCAATCCTTTTTGGAGAAAAGACAGAATCCTAGGAATGCTAACTTTACTCCATGAGTAACCCTTGGATTCACACCAATAAAGATATTTACGCCATATCTTATGATAGATTTTTCTAGTGACAGGCTTTCTAGCCTGTATCAAAGTACTGATAACAGAATCAGAGAATCCTCGCTTCGATAAAATCAAGCGTTCAATCTCCACACAGTCAGCTGCAGAGAAGTTAGATTTGGATGTTGGAAAGGACCTTGAATGAGAAGGTCCGGTCTCAAAGGAAGTTTCCACGGCGGTAGCGAAGACATGTCCACTAGAAGAAGTTTCCACGGTGGCAGAGAGGACATGTCCACTAGATCCGCATACCAAGTCCTGCGTGGCCACGCAGGCGCTATCAGGATCACCAAAGCTCCTTCCTGTTTGATTCGAGCAATCACGCGTGGCAGGAGAGGAAACGGTGGAAACACATAAGCTAGGCTGAACGACCAAGGCACTGCCAAGGCATCTATCAGTTCTGCCTGGGGATCCCTTGACTTGGATCCGTATCTTGGAAGCTTGGCATTCTGCCGAGATGCCATCAGATCCAATTCCGGTTTGCCCCATCGGAGAATCAATGAGGTAAAGATCTCCGGATGGAGTTCCCACTAACCCGGATGAAAAGTCTGTCTGCTCAGAAAGTCCACTTCCCAGTTCTCTACTCCTGGGATGTGGATTGCTGAAAGATGACAAAAGTGGGCCTCTGCCCAACGGATTATCTTGGATACCTCTCTCATCGCTAAGGAACTTCTTGTTCCCCCCTGATGATTGATATAGGCCACAGTCGTGATGTTGTCCGACTGGAATCTGATGAATTTGGCCGAAGCCAACTGAGGCCATGCCTGAAGTGCATTGAATATTGCTCTCAGTTTCAGAATATTGATTGGAAGTAGAGACTCCACCTGAGTCCAAACACCCTGAGCCTTCAGGGAATTCCAGACTGCACCCCAGCCCAGAAGGCTGGCGTCCGTTGTCACTATCACCCAAGAGGGTCTGCGGAAGCAAGTCTCCTGGGACAGATGATCCAGCGACAACCACCAAAGAAAAGTCTCTGGTTTCTTGATTTAGATTTATCTGAGGAGATAAATCCGCATAATCCCCATTCCACTGTCCGAGCATGCACAGCTGCAGCGGTCTGAGATGAAAGCGAGCTAACGGAATGATGTCCATTGCCGCTACCATTAATCCGATTACCTCCATACACTGAGCCACTGATGGCCGAGGAGTGGACTGAAGTGCTCGGCAAGTATTTAGAATCTTTGATTTCCTGACCTCCGTCAGGAATATCTTCAAGGCAACCGAGTCTATCAGAGTTCCCAAGAAAGGAACCCTTTTCTGTGGAACCAGTGAACTCTTCTCTATGTTCACCTTCCAGCCGTGAGTTCTCAGAAAAGACAGCACTGTGTCTGTGTGAGATTTTGTCAGATGATATGTTGACGCCTGGATCAGAATATCATCCAGATAAGGCGTCACCGCTATGCCTCGCGGTCTGAGAACCGCCAAAAGAGACCTTAGAACCTTTGTGAAGATTCTGGGTGCTGTGGCCAACCCGAAGGGAAGAGCCACGAACTGATAATGTTTGTCCAAGAAGGCAAACCTTAGAAACTGATGATGATCCTTGTGGATAGGAATATGAAGGTATGCATCCTTCAAGTCCACGGTAGTCATATATTGACCCTCCTGGATCATTGGTAAAATTGTTCATATTGCCTCCATCTTGAAAGATGGAACTCTTAGAAATTTGTTTAGACACTTGAGGTCTAAGATGGGTCTGAACGTTCCCTCTTTTTTGGGAACCACAAATAGGTCTGAGTAAAACCCCTGTCCCTGTTCCAATCTTGGAACTGGACGAATTACTCCCATGGTAAAAAGGTCTTTTACACAGTGTAAGAACGCCTCTCTTTATCTGGTTTGCAGATAATTTTGAAAGATGAGATCTCCCTCTTGCGAGACAGCCCTTGAATTCTAATTGATAACCATGGGTCACTATTTCTAGTGCCCAGAGTTCCTGAACGTCTCTTGCCCAAGCCTGAGCAAAGAAAGAGTCTGCCCCCTACTAGATCCGGTCCCGGATCGGGGGCCGCCCCTTCATGCTGTCTTAGGAGCAGCAGTGGGCTTCTTGGATTGTTTACCCTTATTCCAGTTCTGGTTGGGTCTTCAGACTTACTTAGATTGGGTAAAATTTCCTTCCTGCTTTGTAGAAGAATAGGAAGCGGGGGGTCCTTTTTTAAAGTTCCGAAAGGAACGAAAATGATTTTGTTTACCCCTCATCTTAACAGACTTATCCTGAGGTAGGGCATGTCCTTTACCTCCTGTAATGTCAGAAATGATTTCCTTCAATTCAGGCCCAAAAAGGGTCTTACCTTTAAAAGAAATAGCTAAAAGCTTAGATTTTGATGAGACATCAGCAGACCAAGATTTGAGCCACAAAGCTCGACGTGCTAGGATAGCAAATCCTGCATTCTTTGCCGCTAACTTAGCAATTTGAAAAGCGGCGTCAGTAATAAAAGAATTAGCTAGCTTAGAAGGAGTAAATGAATTACCCAATCTATCCATTCCTTAGCAATTACTGCAGAAATAGCATTAGGAACAGGAAAGACTTCTGGAATAACCGCAGGAGCTTTAAAAACCTTATCCAAACGTATAGAATTAGTATCAAGAGGACTAGAATCCTCTATTTCTAAAGCAATTAGTACTTCTTTAAGTAAAGAGCGAATAAATTCCATCTTAAATAAATATGAAGATTTATCAGCATCAATCTCTGAGACAGAATCCTCTGAACCAGAAGAGTCCAAAGAATCAGAATGATGGTGTTCATTTAAAAATTCATCTGTAGAGAGAGAAGATTTAAAAGACTTTTTACGTTTACTAGAAGGAGAAATAACAGACAAAGCCTTCTTTATGGATTCAGAAACAAAATCTCTTATGTTATCAGGAACATTCTGCACCTTAGATGTTGAGGGAACTGCAACAGGCAATGGTACATCACTAAAGGAAATATTATCTGCATTAACAAGTTTGTCATGACATTTAATACAAACAACAGCTGGAGGAATAGCTACCAAAAGTTTACAGCAGATACACTTAGCTTTGGTAGATCCAGCAGGCAGAGGTTTTCCTGTAGTATCTTCTGGCTCAGATGCAACGTGAGACATCTTGCAATATGTAAGAGAAAAAACAACATATAAAGCAAAATAGATCAAATTCCTTATAAGACAGTTTCAGGAATGGGAAAAAAATGCCAAACATCAAGCTTCTAGCAACCAGAAGCAAATGAAAAATGAGACTGAAATAATGTGGAGACAAAAACGACGCCCATATTTTTTGGCGCCAAATAAGACGCCCACATTATTTGGCGCCTAAATGCTTTTGGCGCCAAAAATGACGCCACATCCGGAACGCCGACATTTTTGGCGCAAAATAACGTCAAAAAAATGACGCAACTTCCGGCGACACGTATGACGCCGGAAACGAAATGAATTTTTGCGCCAAAAAAGTCCGCGCCAAGAATGACGCAATAAAATGAAGCATTTTCAGCCCCCGCGAGCCTAACAGCCCACAGGGAAAAAGTCAAATTTTTGAGGTAAGAAAAATATGATAATTAAAGCATAATCCCAAATATGAAACTGACTGTCTGGAAATAAGGAAAGTTGAACATTCTGAGTCAAGGCAAATAAATGTTTGAATACATATATTTAGAACTTTATAAATAAAGTGCCCAACCATAGCTTAGAGTGTCACAGAAAATAAGACTTACTTACCCCAGGACACTCATCTACATGTTTGTAGAAAGCCAAACCAGTACTGAAACGAGAATCAGTAGAGGAAATGGTAAATATAAGAGTATATCGTCGATCTGAAAAGGGAGGTAAGAGATGAATCTCTACGACCGATAACAGAGAACCTTATGAAATAGACCCCGTAGAAGGAGATCACTGCATTCAATAGGCAATACTCTCCTCACATCCCTCTGACATTCACTGCACGCTGAGAGGAAAACCGGGCTCCAACTTGCTGCGGAGCGCATATCAACGTAGAATCTAGCACAAACTTACTTCACCACCTCCCTTGGAGGCAAAGTTTGTAAAACTGATTTGTGGGTGTGGTGAGGGGTGTATTTATAGGCATTTTAAGGTTTGGGAAACTTTGCCCCTCCTGGTAGGAATGTATATCCCATACGTCACTAGCTCATGGACTCTTGTTAATTACATGAAAGAAACATCAGTGTAAGTAGGCACCTCTAGATATTTGTCCATCTTACACAATTTTTCTGGAGGAATTGTAATAGGGTCACAATCATCCAGTATCGCTAAAACCTCCCTGAGTAACAGACGGAGGTATTCAAGTTTAAATTTAAAAGACGTGACGTCCGAATCTGTCTGAGGCAACACATTTCCTGATTCTGAAAGTTCTCCCTCAGACAGCTATTCCGTAACCCCCAAATTAGAGCACTGAGAGGGCACATCGGAAATGGCCAATAACTGGCAGTTTAGATAATACCTCTGTAAGGGTAGTTGACATAACTGCAGCCATATCTTGCAGAGTAAAAGAATTAGACGCACTAGAAGTACTTGGCGTTAAAGGTTGTGACACTTGGGGAGAATTGGATGGCATATACTGATTCCCTTCAGACTGAAAATCATCCTTAGACACATTTTCATTACCTAAAATATGTTCTTTACAGTGTAAGGCCCTTTCAGTACAAGAAGGACACAATGTAAGAGGGGGTTCCACAATGGCTGCTAAACACATAGAACACTGACTTTCTTCAATGTCAGACATGTTGAACAGGCTAGTAATAACCACACAAGTCGTTAAACTCTTTATAATGTTAATGAAAACTTCAGCAAAAACGGTTACTGCGCCTTTAAGAAATAAAAAAGCGCACACTTTTTTTCCAAATTTGCTTAAAGGGACACTGAACCCAATTTTTTTCTTTTGTGATTCAGATAGAGCATGCAATTTTAAGCAACTTTCTAATTTACTCCTATTATCAATTTTTCTTCGTTCTCTTGCTATCATTATTTGAAAAAGAAGGCATCTAAGCTTTTTTTTGGTTTCAGTACTCTGGACAGCACTTTTTTATTGGTGCATGAATTTATCCACCAATCAGCAAGGACAACCCAGGTTGTTCACCAAAAATGGTCCGGCATCTAAACTTACATTCTTGCATTTCAAATAAAGATACCAAGAGAATGAAGAAAATTTGATAATAGGAGTAAATTAGAAAGTTGCTTAAAATTCCATGCTCAATCTGAATCACAAAAGAAAATTTTTGGGTACAGTGTCCCTTTAATGAATTATTAAACTGCTCAATTTAAATTGCATATATCCTATATAGCAGTCGGATATTGCACCACAAGTAAAAAGGGCAAATTAAACCTCTAATACAGGTTAAATGAAGGCAAAAACATTATGTACGCCCCCAGGGAATTGACAAACGATCCAATATCGCTCCGGAAAATAACCCCTAAGTCTGGGCCCAACCGGAGCTGATGGCTGCTGCTTTCACTTCCGAAACTAACTGCGCATTTGAAGCGCAAAAATTAGGCCCCGCCCATCATAAGCGATGTGCTAACAGCCTCAACAACCGCATGGAAAACGGTTTAACCAGCCATGTGGGTTATATACGTAAAACATTAAAAATATAGCATGTGAACCCCCCCGCACAACGCAACATAACCAGCCATAAAAACTCTTTTATATAATAAAAAACGTTAGGGTACCCCAGTGTCTTAACCATGCTGCTTCAATAAGCCCTGCATTTGTAACAACGATAATTTACACAGGATTTCAGTACCACCCTGATATATAGGTCTACTGCTTACCCCTTCCCAACCTGGGAACTATGTCAGCCAATTCTGATATACCATAGTCTCTTCAGAAATAAATGACTGCACATATCTCAATGCTGCTTGTAGCATGAAAACGTTCCCCACACTGAAGATTCCTCTTGCACTCCTCAGCAACTCTGTGGGAACCAACATGGATCTTAGTGACTTTTGCTAAGATCATCAATCTCAAGGCAGAAATCTTCTTCTATATCCTGCCTGAGAAAAATAGTACTCACCAGTACCATTTTAAAATAACAAACTTCTTGATTGAAGAAACTAATAACTATCATTTTAACACCTCTTTCACTTTACCCTTCCTAATACTAGCATAGGCAAAGAGAATGACTGGGGGTGGAGGGGAAGGGAGGAGCTATATATACAGCTCTGCT